>NC_033621.1:3414529-3614153 GCF_001540865.1 Ananas comosus
TGGCGGAGAGGATGATGGTGGTTTCCGGCAGCGAATCCGATGTAACCGAGGTAAGAAAAGGTAAGAGATAGAGATAGTGACAGAGATAGGGTTGAGGATAGGGGGAGAAGAGAATTGGGGATTAGAGGTAGAGAAGAGATAAGATTAGGATAAGAAATTGGGATAGAGATTAGAGTTAGAAAAAGAGAGATTTGAGAGAAGAGGAGCATGAAGAAGATGAGAGATTGGGTAAGAAACAGATTCAATATTCCATTGATGTCCTCGCTGTTACATCCTTGTACCGAAAAGAAATTAAACTATCCTAGGAGGGCTTCCACAGCAAATTGTAAAAAAGGGAACTGTGGGCCTTCTGGGTTGAATTCAGATGGTTTATGGGCCTCAGAGCTTCACTGGTCCATGAGCCTCTTGTAACCGGGGAATGAAAACCGGGTCGTCCTCCCCGTCTGATCCTCAGGTGAGCGGATACTGGGTCCGCGTTTCATGCCCGATCCGAAAATCCGACTGCCCGATCCATCAGTTGAGTGGTAACCGGGTAAGTGGGTTTCGGTCCTCTCTTCTTCGCACTATCCACAGCCCGGCGGTTCTTGGCTCCGCGTTTTGCCTCCGCTCCGAGATCCTGAAGCTTCGACCCGCAGGAGCTTGAGTACTTCCTTCTTCCCGGAATACGTAGATTCTGTCGGAGCCTTTCCTACCCCCTCGGTCCTTCCTCTGCTCTCTCTCTCCGCTCCGAAAATGCCCTAGCTCCGTCGATCCGCCGGAGTTCCATCCGACAACCCTCGCCGAATCGTTCCGCCAAGCTCGCCCTTCTTCAACTGCTGCAGCCGCTTATCTCTGCTCTACTGTGTAAAGTTGACATTTTTTTGCTAACTTCCCCTGTTAACTACTACTTCTATCATTTATTCTTCAGGGTTGTTACACTTTCTCTCTTTTTCTATAAATTCTAGAAGATTTTTCTCTTTTCTCTCACACATGCATTCTCGCACAAGTTGCATACGGCTGGCCTAGTCTTCCCCCTGGTACGGACACCACAAAGGCTTCAGCCGTACATCACCTCTTGGGAGCACTACAACATTGTAGTGCTCCTAAGAGAGAGAAAGAGAGAGAGAAAGAGAGAGAGCAGCAGCATCTCATGCAGATGAACCAGAACATGATGGGGGGCTATGCTTCCCCTACCACTGTCACCACTGATCTCATACAGCAGGTGTTCCTCTTCTNTACTTAAAAGACATATACATTGACACATACAAAGCAAAAGGAGAGAGAGAGAGAGAGAGAGAGAGAAGAAAAAAAAAGCAGAGAGAGAGAGAGAGAGAGAGAGAGAGAGAGATTGGTGGTGTTGGTGAGGAGGAGAAAAAGAGAATGCAGCAGCATCTCATGCAGATGAACCAGAACATGATGGGGGGCTATGCTTCCCCTACCACTGTCACCACTGATCTCATCCAGCAGGTGTTCCTCTTCTCTCTTTATCCTTTTTTTTTTTTTACTTAAAACTCTCCTTTCTTATTGAAACTTAACATGTTTGCTACATCTTCCTACATTCCCAACTTAGTCTAAAATCTATGGTCATCTGCAGTTCTTCTAATGATAAATAAAATTAATGGGAGAGAAGCTCTTTGATGCTGTTTTCACATTTTAGAGTGTGAGTGTGCTTCCTTTCTATTTGTATGCTCCTCTTCTTCTTCTTCTTCTTCTTCTTTTTTTTTTGGCCCCCATTGCTGACCACATATAAGTTCAAATGAGTTCTTTTCACCTAACTATATTTAATACTGTTAAGAATATTTCTTAACCTGTTCTTTTTCTTTTTTTTTTTAATTCCATTATCATATCAATGGCCACAAAAGTGTGCTTTGGGTCTTCTTTTCTAGTGAGTTAATCTTTGGTGTCTTATATGTGGTCAGTGGGTTTTATACTCATATCCATCTTAATCCTGTCTCCATGTGTTCTCAGATTTTTTTTTTTTTTTTTTTTTTTGAATGCACTCTATGGAATTTGAAAGTATTTATCTTTCCTATGTAATATGTATGAGCCAATTCTTTTAGATTTATGTGACTTTATATCTTTGTCACTCTATATAAACTACCTCTTATATATTTATTAAAAATTAGGAAATGTTAGAGGTAGTGTGTTTAAGGGGATCTGACTATTCCTGAACCATTTCCTATCGACAATTTTATTTTGTTTTCTAACAAAATCACAAATTTGGAACTATTTTCCAACCTTTGATTGCTCACAGAAAAGTCTGCTGAATGTACAGAGTAGTGTCAGTTATCAAATTCCTGGTACTTTGACAATCACCTTGCAATTTACATTGAACAATTCTGATATTGCCGTCTTTTAGAAACTAAGCCATAGATTTTGCACTTTTGGGAACGATTTCGACCCTTCAAGCTTATCGACAAAACTATTTCTTCCAAATCGTAATCACTTTATGTAGCAAGACTACTAATTTATGATCATGTACAATCGAAATCACTCCAATTGAAGCATAAATAGTACAAGCTATCTGCCTATGCAGTGTATGATTTCATGATTGTTATATTGTTCAATTAGAGTTATGCATACCTGTTTATGTCCTGGGTTGCGTTTTAGTCCTCGAAGTTCTCAATCCTTGTTTATGATTCATTGACTCTCTCTTTAAGTTTTGCTATAGCATGCTTCTTGTTTCATTTTCTACAGTACTTAGATCAGAACAAACAGTTGATTCTCGCCATTCTTGATAACCAGAACACTGGGAAAGTGGAGGAGTGTGCTCGGTGAGTCATATCTCTCATATTAGTCGATTTGACCCAAAAAATAGCAACGGTGAAATTGATTGATAAGTTTTTGTACTGCTTTTTCAATTGCATTTGAATGCTCCATGGTCTTTTATATGTGGTTATCTTCATGCACGTAATATATTCTTAAATACCCCGGACATTTGATTACTTATGTTTATAAGTTACCACTAAGATATCTCAAGCAAGCAAACCATCATGGTATTGTTAAAGAAGAAACTTTTACATCTCCAGGGTTTTCTAAAGGTAAAGTAGTACTGCATATAAAACACTAGATTCTGTCAATTGGCCATTTCTTTATTTCTAAGAAAATGGAGAAAGTTTTTAGTTGCAGAACTAATTAAATCAGGGATTCCGACATTGTGGCCTTTGTTCATAAAAAAACTGAACACTTCCGCTAATGTTAATCACTCGATTTATTCTTTTGGTGACTCTATACATTGGACGAGTGCTAATTTTATTGAATAAATGCAAGCAACATAATTGTATTCTATCAATATATGATTCCCTTTATTTCTGCATATTTAAATGCTGGAAAAATCTATTAATATTTTAATCCGAGTGGTAGTAGTGGCATGTCTTGTTCCCAGATGATGTTCTTTGTAATCCGTTATAAAATCAACAAATTTTAACCAAACATTTGGCCTGCATTTGGGTGAAAACCAATTATATTTGCTTAATTGTTGCTAGATATCTTTTAGTACAACCGAACTTATTTAAAATCATTAATAGAATCTGATGTGACGAAAAGTACTCCATATTATCGAGAATGGTTTGCAACAATATCACAGAACTGCTTCTATGTGAACATTACTTGGACAGTGACAATTCACACAATTTAGTGGAATTAACATTAACAATATGCAGAATTGAAGTTGCACAAAAACAGCATAATTTTCATCAATTCTTCAAAGAAAATATTGTAACTACATAAAATTCCTTTGCAGAAATCAAGCTAAGCTTCAACATAACCTCATGTATCTCGCCGCCATTGCTGACAGTCAACCTCCTCAAGCATCAGCCATGGCTCAGGTAAAATTCCCTCAAATCATCTTAAATGTTTCTTTTTCGTTTTTTATTTAGTACCTATAAAGTGTAATAAACTCAACTCATATAATTCGGTAACTCCTCAAGCATCAGCTATTAATGAAGATTATATAATAATATGCCGACTTTGAATTACATCACTATATTATGCTAAAAATTTGATGGCTAACTTCACAGTTGCCAATCTTCTCGATTTGTCGAGCTTTTTTGAAATCATAACGATTTCTTCGCTCGAACCTTCTTCGCCATCTTCACTCTTGGAAGCAATGACTCCCTTAAGTGCAAGGCTTTTCTTTTTCTCGGGAGCCGCTTCGTTGTCATATTCTTTGAGGCGTTGTTCATGCGCCATGAGTGATCCAACAAGTTCAGGACAATGCATTATAAGTCACATGATGTAGCCAAGAAATCAATTACGATTTAAATTTATTTTTAAATTTTTACCAACTAGACCTAGGACTTTTTAATATAAAAAGGGCTAAAGCTCATATAGAGAGAGTTTTGGTTAATAAAAACTTTATTAAGATCTATATGATATTTTTAATCATATGTGTGGGCCTTATCCTAGTCCCTTATTCTTCTTTTCCTTCGTTCTTCCCTTTATTCTTCCTTTTTTAACTCTTTCTTCCACTGCTATAGTATCCTCAACTACGGCACCAGCTATAATATTTGTTACAGTATTTTACACTTTTCAGCCCATATTAGTTGCTCTCATAGCATCAAAAGCTTATTTTTATTTTCATTCTGCATTAGGTATAGATTATGTGGAATAATATTCTTGATAACCTTATGGAAAAAAGGTTTTATTTATCACTTCCTGTTAAGTAAAATGAATAACTGTTTATTTCTAAGAATTTAAGCTGATAGAGAACGATCTATTCTCTATTAATTTAAAATTTTGGAGATAAATAGTTATTTATTATTATTTAACACTTGCAGCCTGCGATTGATTTCTCAAATACTCCCTTGAAAGTTTATAATATAATGTTCTCCTAAACATTAAAAATTATATTAAGAAAATTCTTGCAGACAACATTCGGTCAAAAACAGGCTGACAAATTAGAAATGGTATTTATCCCCAATAGCGTTCATTTATTTAACTTGTTTTTTTTTATCAAACTGATAAAACGTCAACACTTTTTCTATATTCTAGTTATGGGATGAATCAAAACATCAGCAATCAATCTAGAGATTTGTATCCAGGAAGCAACTAAGCATTTTTCTAATTCTTTTAAGAGTCTCTTGATTGCACTTATTACTGTATTGTTTGGGTTGTTTTTGGTTAACACTTTTGCCACCTGTCGGCAGTCATTGTGAGGAGATATAACATTTTACTACCTTTATTCCACCAATGAACGACAAAGACAATTAACTTATATTCCATAGTCAATATTAAAATTAATTAAATTTTAAACTTTTTGAGGATATTTTTGAATGGTAATGATATTGTCCTCTATCTCTTAAACCAGACAATAATAATAGTCATTAGGTTTTTGCTTTCTCGAAAAAAATGTGCAAAACTATTATTGAAATTTTTTTTTCATAAAATATATTATTTTTTTCAAAATTTTTATTTTTTAGATAAAAAAATGTAGAAAATAAAACCACAATTTTTGTCATAAAATTTGAAAAAAAATTTCAAAAATATTTATTTTTTCTATATAATAAGCTAAAAAAATATTTCTTTCAATCAAAAAACTATTTTATATATATTTTCTAGAAAACCAAATACCTTAAAATACTTTTCTAGTGAAAAAAATCCTAAAAATTATTTTTTCAATTTAACATACTATTTTTAAATATTATGTTTATATTTTTTTATATAATTTTTGAATTTTAGACGTCGCTCTCACAATTGCCCTGGTGGGCAAAACCGTTGTTCTACCAAAAGTACCCTGTCGTAGGCTTAGCTGGGAGTAGTTATTGCGTGGGTCGGATGCATTCTACCGGTGCACAGTGCTCATCCATTCCCGCTTGCATCACGCTGACTATAGGACTCCTAGTTACGTTCTTTATCCAAATTAAAATATGGACGGTAAGGATTGAATCTAAGTCTCTACAATGTGATGGAGTGTGTGGGTGCATGGAGTTACGTTTGCACCAGCCATAGTAGGCTTTAATTTTTTGATTGTAGTGGCTAGAGGGTGGTGGCTAGAGCTAGAGGGTGGTGGCCAGAGGGCAGGCCAGAGCTGCTTAGAATGTTCTAGGCAAAATTTCATACATGCCCTTCCTGCAAAACAGATATTTTATCAATAACACACTAAAAATCAAAATTTTGTCTATTAAAATTAAATTATTTTAGTTATTTTAGCTGAAAAGTTGTGTTAAATTTAATTTTTTTTTTACTAAATTGCTTAATTTTTAGAAACTAAAAGTTAAGAGATCTTAATTAAAAACTGTAAAGTTAAAATAATTATTTTAAAATAGCTGAGGGATATTCGATACAGTTTAAGGTCCCAAGTAGTATCAAAAAATTAGGGATAAATTCGTAATTCTATTACTTAACCTGTTATTTAATCAGAGTAAACTGACATTATTTTAACATTAACATTAGTGATATTTATAATATTTTTTTATATTTTTAAGGATACGCATAATATTTTAATTTTTGTAGGAGTATTTATGAAATTTATAAATTTTAGGGGGTTACCGACGAAATTGCCCACTATTCTAACACGTTTCACCGTTATGATTGTTGCTGAGTGCCTTAAAGGAAAAGGAAAATTTGTTGCTATATAGGGATGAACAATCCCATGCTCGATGCCCATGCTTGTAGAACACCGGCAGCACAACTTCACCGACGCCGCGTACAGGAGAGATCCACCGACTCCTCCATCATGAACCCTCAGGTTCATCCCCTCTTCCTCCTTTCTCCTTCCACCTCCTCCACCACCCCCACCACCATCGCCATTACCAACACCATTGGCGCTAACCCCTCGATTTGCTTGCAGCCGGGGACTTACGTTGCGGCTGGGAGCTGGAGCACAACTTCATAGGCACAGGAGATCGAGCACAACTTCACTATCCTTGGGACCGCCGCGCACAGGAAAGATCCACTGATCTTCTACACCATGAACCCTAAGGGTGCGTTTGGTTCGAGTTATCCTGGCAGGATTACAAGCAATCCTGCCAGGATAACTGTGTTTGGTTAATTCGCTATGTAATCTAGTCGTTAATGTAGCATTACAAATCGAGCAAGATTACATCGAAAATATTAACGGGATGGGGGTCGTGTATCTTGCATTACTGAACCCGTTAATACTACATATTATGTAAAGTGACAATTTTACCCTCCAACAAACCCAAATCTAATTAACAGTATTATTTTCATCTCTCTCTCGCCTTCCTCCCTCTCTCTCGCACGCCGCTTTCTCTCGCTCTCTCTCTCTCGCTCTCTCTCTCTCTCTCTCTTTCTCTCGCACGAACACCTATGATCTTCTATTGCGTCGTCCTCCCAGGTAATCATCACGATCTCTTTCCCTCCATTTGTCATTTCTGTAAAAAATAATATTCAAACGATGACAACAAAGGCAATTTTGAAAAAAACTATACTTTTATATCAGGATTATTAAATTTTATAAACTGAACCAAACATATTAATGCTATAAATACTGTAATCTAGTAATACATTACTACATTAAACCAAACACGCTAATGCAGCATCAATAGTAATCTCACGCCGAAATCCAAGATACCTGGATATGTCGAATTACTTTGTAATATTACATAACTCGAACCAAACGGGCCCTAAGGTTCATCTCCTCCTCCTTCTCCTTCCACCACCTCCACCACCATCGCCATCACTAACACCATTGGCGCTAACCCCTCTATTTGCTTGCAGCCCGGGACGTACGTTGCAGCTGGGAGCTCGAGCATAACTTCACCGGCAGCGGAGGTCGAGCACAACTTCACTGGTACGGGGGCCGCCGCGCACAGGAAAGATCCACTGATCTTCTCCACCATGAACCCTAAGGTTCATCTCCTCTTCCTCCTCCTCCTCCTTCTCCTCCTCCTCCCACCTCCTCCACCACTATCGCCATCCCTAACACCATTGGCGCTAACCCCTCTATTTGCTTGCAGCCCGGGACTTACGTTGCAGCTGGGAGCTCGAGCATAACTTCACCGGCAGCGGAGATCGAGCACAACTTCACTGGCACGGGGGCCGCCGTGTACAGGAAAGATCCACCGATCTTCTCCACCATGAATCCTAAGGTTCATCTCCTCCTCATCCTCTTCCTCCTTCCACCTTCTCCACCACCATCACCATCACCAATACCATTGGCGCTAACTCCTCTATTTGCTTGCAGCCGGGGACTTACGTTGCGCTGGGAGTTGGAGCATAACTTCACCGGCACAGGAGATCGAGCACAATTTCACTATCATTGGGGCCGCCGCGCACAGGAAAGATCCACCGATCTTCTACACCATGAACCCTAAGGTTCATTTCCTCCTCCTCCTCCTCCTCCTCCTTCCACCTCTTCCACTACCCCCACCACCACCACCACCACCACCAACACCATTAGCACTGACCACTCTATCTGCTTGCAGTCGGGAACTTACATTGCATCTGGGAGCTCGGGAATAACTTCGCTGGCACTGTGGCTCTAGCATAACTTCACCGGCATTGCAGTGGCCGCCTCCGCTGAGATGAATGCTAAGGTACTAGTAAAATCCATGGAAGTCCTCCAAGTTGAACCCTAAGGTCAAGGAATGTGGCTCCGATTCATCTGATCAGAGTTACAATATTCCTTGATCTCCTCCTCCTCACAAACACCATTAGATTAACCTACTAATTATCATTTTTCTCTGTCTACATGCAGCTGGGAGCTAACGGCGACCCCAACTTCATTGGCATGGCAGCCGCCTCCATCAAGATGAACACTAAGGTGGTACTGGAGAAATCCAACGAACATCTCTTATCGGTAATTTTCATCCTAATCTTATTAGAAATTAATCTGCAAAATTGGCACACGTATGATAGATCGATCATATTCTTGCATAAACTATCCAACACTACAACAAAACTAAGTTTTAGTGGTAGGGTTGGCAAATGAGCGAACCGGCTCATGTTCGACTCGCGTTCGGCTCGATATTTGGCTCGCTCGAGCTTGACTTGAAATTAAATGAGCCGAGTTTGAACAAAAAAAAAAAGCTCGAAATTCATTTCAACCCGAGCTTGAGTATTACTCAGCTTGCTCGAATTAGGCTCGAAAAGCTCGAATATATATATATATATATATAGAGAGAGAGAGAGAGAGAGAGAGAGAGAGAGAGAGCGAGGCTGGTATACTATCGGTAGCACGGAGGGCCTTTGTGCTACCAAGTTGTTTTCAATGATGCGTCTTCCAAATCGACGATCAGCTCTGATAGGCTTGATCTACACTATTAAAAGTATTTAGAAACTGAATTTCATAATTTTTCGACATCATTTGGCTAGTGATCAAAAGGTCTCAAAATTGATAATTTTAATGGTAGATTTGATGCGTTTGTGAATTTAACGGTATAAAACAATCCAAATTTGATGAAATTTTCTATAGAAAATTCTTTTCACTATTTAGAGTAAGATCAGTATATCTGATCTTAAATTCAAGTCTTTTATCATCATTTTTTATGTGATTTTTATTTTTAGGCATTTATTTTTAGACTACTCGTTTGATAGGTAAATAATGCCGAAAAATTATGAAATTTAGTTTCCAAATACTTTCAATAGTGTAGATCAAGTCTAACGGAGCCAATCGTCGATTTGGAAGTCGCATCATTGAAAACAACTTGGTAGCACGGAGGCCTCCGTGCTACCGTTAGTATACGAGTTATATATATATATATATATATCCATTTACAGTATTTGTCAACAAAAAATATATATCCATTTACAGTATCTGTCAACAAAAAATGATGCCAAAAAAATATGCATAGACATATATAAAATAGAAAATTATCATCTATTTTAAACATATATAAAATAGACATTTTACATCTATTTTAGACATATCTATTTTAGATGCATCTATTTTAGACATATCTATTTTAGATACATCTATTTTAGACATATCTATTTTAGATACATCTATTTTAGACATATATATTTACACATATCTAAATACACATGAATGTGAAATTTACATACATGTGATGTTTCGCCGATTGAGAACAGTCAGGTGAGGGAGACCGAATGGTCCCCCACCGGGGTAGGCTTCGCCGATTGAGAATATCTAGGCATCGCCGATTGAGAACAAATAGGGTACCTTTAGAACTACAGCAAAACAGTTGGTCGGTCGGAGTATGTGTTTGGTACGGGTGTTCCACCTGCTGTTGTTGTCTTTGTGAAAGGGTACAATGGTTTATGTTAAGCTTTAAACTAACCCTTAAGCTTTAAATATTCTCAAGAGTTAAATATTATCAAGAGTTAAACAAATTATAAGTAGGGGATATAAGAATCCTTTTTGTAAGTAATAAACCTTAAATCTAATCACCACATAGAATATAGATATAATTCATAGTAAGATAGAACTTCATAGTAAGATCCTCAATTTGGATTTGTAAATTTGTTTACTCATAATAATTTCAGTTAACAGTTTCAATTTCTGTAAATTTACAAATCCAAATTGAGGATCTTAGTATGAAGTTCTATCTTACTATGAATTATATCTATATTCTATGTGGTGATTAGATATAAGGTTTATTACTTACAAAAAGGATTCTTATATTCCCTACTTATAATTTATTTAACTCTTGAGAATATTTAAAGCTTAAGGGTTAGTTTAAAGTTTAACATAAACCATTGCACCCTTTCACAAAGACAACAGCAGCAGGTGGAACACCCGTACCAAACACATACTCTGACCGACCAACTGTTTTGCTGTAGTTCTAAAGGCAACCTATTTGTTTTCAATCGGCGATGCCTAGATATTCTCAATCGGCGAAGCCTACCCCGGTGGGGGACCATTCGGTCTCCCTCACCTGACTGTTCTCAATCGGCGAAGCCTCACAATATAGAACTAGGCTGGAATACTATTAATAGCACCAATGACTTGGTGCTATTAAGTTTTCCGCCCTTAGATTAAAAGGTGTGCGGTTAGGATGATGTGGGTCCCTTAGGGTTGAGTGGGTGGTTGGTTGAATAGTATGATCGAACGGTTGAAAATGATAAAAGAGTAAATCTAACGGCAGAAAACTTGATAGCACCAAATGTTTCGTGCTATTGATAGCATCCCAGCCGGACTCATTAAAAAATATATAAATATAATATATTTTAATTATATATAGGCTGAGTGAGTAACCTGAGTTATAGTTAAAATTGGGCAATGTTGTTGGTCTATAAAAACAAACCCAATAGACAAACAAAAGGGGAAAATTTTACTAAATTTATACTCTCTCCCTTTCTTTATTTCTTTCACAAAGTTCTAAATTTTCAATCTCTTTCTCTCTCTTTCTCTCTCTCTCTCTCTCTCTCTTTTTCTCTGTCTCTTACCCTAAGTTACCAAGCCTGAAACCCTCTAAGTTACCAAGCAGCAGCACGCGCCTGTCGTTGCCTACCTTGCCATTAATTGTTTGCTTGAGAAAATATACTGAATATTTTTAAAGTAAAAAATTATTGTTTATATAAAATTTTAATTTTAGTTATATATGATTGGATAGTTTAATCCAATATTTACGTATATAATTTATTTATTTTTTGGCCGCATAAATGAAAAGGAATAATATGAAAATTGAAGTCAGAAGAGAAGACATGTGAGGCTGAAAAAAATTAGATATTCAACTCATAAGCTATTTTTCTTCATATTATAATACCTTATTTTATATAATTATTTTGTACTTTGAACTATTAGATATTTTTTTGTATCAAATTGTAGATAATGTTCTATACAAATTAAACTATTGATCGTACAATGTTGAGAATTAAGCGGCTAGTTTAGGGCTTGAGCTCGCTCGACTCGAAATTAGGCTCGCTCGAGCTTGGCTCAAAATAATTTCAAACCAAGCTTGAGCTTAAATTTAGGCTCGAAATTAATTTCAAGCCGAATTTGAGCCGAGGTAAGCTCGCTTGAGTTCGGCTCGTTTCCACCCTTATTTAGTGGTGATTATTTTTTAAAATCCCGACAATTATAACTGTCGCTAAATAGTTTAGTGACAATTATAGTAATTGCCACTAATAGTGTGGTCAGTAAAAGTTATTATGACATTTGTTTGACAACAAATGCCACTAAATCCTACCCAATAACAACAATTATAAATGACATCATAATTAATTATAATTGCTACTCAAAGTATACTAAATAATTACTAAATAAGACTTACAGCGGCAATTGCAATATATATTAAAACACTTGATCGACAATTAAATATTTCAATAAATTGAAATTAGAAAACATTCATTACCAAAACGTAATCTTAATTTGCGACAAATCACAGTTTCAATATTAAAAATATATTTCATACATGAGTTTCAACTACAAAATGCTTATTTGAATTTTCAGTGAAACAATAACAAATTCTAAATGTCGTTAAACATTTATTATCTCAAAAAAATCCCAAATTCTAAGAGCTCAAGCTATTATTATTTTACTTCGAAAGCTGCAGGTTTGACGTAGCTTTGGCTGTAGATCTAACATAGCAAAGCGACATCCTGCAAAAAGTAAACCGCTTTCAGTAAGCTGGCAATACAGAGGATGAGCTGAGGCATTGATACTATTTTTGTAACAAATATATAGTGAATAGGAACTATATAGCTAAGTAAACAAAATAGACAACTTCAACACACATGTCAAAAGAGAACAATAAAGTGAATATACAAATGTGTCATGTTAAGTGCAATCCCCTGAATCTCAGGATGTTCCTCAAACCAATCATATACTTTATTGAGATAGGTAACCCAAAAGAACTCCCCCTCTGAGAACCGTATATGAGAATTTCATCTCGTACGGCTAAAGTGGAAACACACAAATACTGATTTCAACGAATATATAATAGAAAGTTCAAAACTTCACTAGCCGCTTGATTCGATTTGCCTCGAAGATACGAAGTAACAAAAATCCGAAAAATAGTATAACTGCATACCTTCCTGGGCATCGAATATGAAATAGGGGCTTAGATGGTAAGCCGCTATTACAATCTTGGGCAGATCCCTGGCCTATACATTGTAAGCAATCTGTTTACTTCAAACACAGAAATGTGGGGAAAAAAGAGACAAATTCAAATATCTTCTTCTTTAGTAAGATCATTGTAAAAGTTTTGTTAATTGAATCGAATTAAACTGTCTAGAAAATTAAATCGGAATAAGGTATGGACATAGTTAAAATGACATGAATATTTGGCATGATGTGTTGAAGGAAACTTACAACCTTTGTGTGAACAATTCTAGGGGAAACACAAAGTACATTAATACCGGCTTCAGCATGAATTCTCTTATAAAGGATGCTGCTGAACTTTACCTGATATCATCATCGTCACCAAATTAGAGTCGAGAATGTAAAGGAAGATTATAATGCTTGCTCTATTATTTTTTTTTTCCCCCGAAGATAAAAGAAAATAAGGACTCTAAGAAAATAAATGAACATAAGAACTTAGATAAAGAAAACTGTAAGAAGAATAATCAGAAATCGTGGATCCAAGTGAAGAGGATATGCGTAAGAAAATAGTAACGTTTCAAAGAAAAATTCAACAGCCACCAACTGGTGAGACCTCAACACCTGTGCCAATTTGCTATTTGAATATCCCCATAAACTTGTGTATTTCTTTTTCCCAGATGTCATGTTCATGTCTTCCGTGTCAACAAAACCTACATAATGCATCTAAAGAGAAAGGCCAGTCAACAAAGGGAACCAAAAATCATTTGAGAGTAAAGATATAGGCATAGTATATATACAATTAATAAAAGCTGGCTTGCATATAAATCATATTAACTCCATAATGATTCAAAAAATAAAATAAAATAAACAGTAGTGGTGAACTGAAATGCAAATTTCAAATAAACGAAATAGCATAGCCAATGAAGAACTTACAATGGAGTTAACATTTATAATTCTACTGGGAGAGCCTCGAAGAAGGGAAGGCAAAAGCAACATTGATAGTAACGCTGGGGCCAGATGGTTCACTTGTAAGTGTTTTTTGTAGCCATCCTTTGAAAACCGTTGTTGCTCTATATGAAAGTAAGATGAGATTTAGTTGCACTGAGAAATATTACAAACAAGAGAGATGCATTGTGTTATCAGATGGTAAGGCAAGATAATTGAAACTTAATAAGCGACATACAGATTCTATACTTAGTAGAGTAAACTGAATAAAGTTCTTTCAACAAATGCTGGCCTAGAACTACATAGAACATGACTAAGTAACCCAAACAAAGGCAGGTAATCTTAATATTTTAGTTTGTTGTGACATACATTGCAACAGAATAAAAGTATAAGTCACTAATTGTGCATAAAGACCAATGCTAATTTGATTATTTAATGTTTCGAGTAACAATTTAGAGGGGAAAAAAAGGTGAAAAACAGAATTGGACACAAGAAGTACTAATAGTTTTCCCAACACAAAGAGAGGCTGATTTCTCAACAGTAAAATGATAGTTAGTATTCGTGCAAAACTTTTGAAATACCCCTGCAAAGTTAGTATTCATGTCCATACCTTGAAAAGCCTTGTTTATTTGCATATGTACCGAAGAGGGATACCTCACGTTGCAAATAAGCAAGGTTTTTTAGGTATAAACACACAAATAGTGACTCTGCAAAAATATTTGCGTACTTGTGCATATTTGCAGGCAAAAGATCCTATTTCTTTTCTTAAACATCCAAATGGTTTCGTTGCATTTTCAAGTGGCTTCATGCATGGGTTATGTGGTAGGCTCTGTTCAACTGATAATTTATGTATTATTTGAGCTTGCACATATAATCGAGTGTAAGACTGCATAATCCTTTCATCTACGCAACAAATGACAAGTCATTCGATCAGCTAAACATAAAATTGAATTACAGAAATGTAGATGAAAACCTATCCTTAGAATAATGTTATTCTTGTTAGTTTAAGAAAACTTACAATAAAAGAGCACAGGCAGCCTCTTTACACTTAGAAACTCGAGTGTTATAACCCCGTTTCTTGGGTAGATTGTGCTGAAGCCCTGAAAATGCCAACAAAATTTTGAACACTAGTTGTCCTCCCTCAGGTTGCCGATTTTTATTCAACTTTGAGAAGTAAACATAGGAGGGTGTTATAGTCAATTCACACAAAACAAAAATATGAATCATATGTTAATCTAATCAATTAGCAACAATAGAAACAGAAAATTAACTAACGGGGGGGAAGAAAAAAAAATACTTATGACCGAAAAGAGAAATGAAATATAGTCTAAAGAAATGAGTAGAGAATGAAACATTAGAGCATGTATTTTGAGCACTTAAATTATTACCTTGCAATCCATAAAAGTAAGATAACCAGACCGTGAAAGCAAAATAGCTGATGGATCCAGAATACCATTTCTAAGGCCCAAGTACTTATTTTCGATCATCCTGAAATAATCAAAGTTGGCAAGGCCGAACATCTTTGGGGCCCTGATCAACAAATTACAATACAAGAAACACTACAAAGCCTTTTACTTATAGTTGATGAGCACTAGCAAATTAAAGATAGCTTACTAGCACCCAAGACGAAGCAAAATGCGCCAAATCCAAGAATACCCAACAAATGAGTCACCTGAAAATTTGAATCACATCATCGAAAAGAAACTCAGTTTAGTGCAAAATCAAATAATTTGACAACCAAATTCATTTGTTGACGGAGAAATTGTTTTAAAACTCAAAATTAAGAAATTGATATGTAACCATATATCCAAAATGCCCATAGCCATGTCATTAATAGTACTCAAAAGATATGACTCAAAAATTGTCTTAGCACCTCTCCGAAGGATACAAGACATGTGGTAAATGCTAATTTTCACAAATAATGCCATGAATTTAAAACTAGCTTTGATAACATATTACCAAATAATCGATTGAATAGAAAGCGACCAGTAATCTTAGTACTGGATATCTAGGATGGCAAACTGAAGTAGCAACTGTATAATAAGATTCAATGAAGTAACTATTATATGAGTAGAATTAGCTCAGATTTAACATGATTCATATTTGTATGGTGGAAGCAACAGACCTACAAACCAGATGCAACTACTACTCTAATAAAACATGAAGATGTCAATATAGAGTCATGACAATAGCAATCAAGTAAGATCTATGTCGTAATAAAATATGAAGATGTCAATAGGGGAAATTCTAACTAAAGTAGGTAGTGATGAGAATTACTTACGAGACGTGTTTGTATCTGCCACTAGAAACATCATTAACTTTGAGTAAGAAGCAACTAGTTTGTGTGAATAGCAAACAAATGCATATATATCTTTCAGTAGAGATATATATAGCAAACAAATGCATATATGTGTGAATAGCCCAGCTTCAAGTAGAACTAACGATTTCAAGCCATAAAGATGAAGTTGCTCAGGCTGAAGTTCATTTAAGGAATCAAAAGACTCAAGTGGGTTCATTATATTAAGCAAAGTGGAGGGAAAAGGTTCTCAAGTTTGAAAAT
The DNA here is from genome assembly GCF_001540865.1 of Ananas comosus. NCBI lineage: Eukaryota > Viridiplantae > Streptophyta > Magnoliopsida > Poales > Bromeliaceae > Ananas > Ananas comosus. The sequence goes on from NC_033621.1 coordinate 3,430,921, forward strand.
AGAAGTTGAAAATTGAAAAATCTTTACCAAAGAATCCATGATTTAGATGAGTCTCAAATAAGTTTTGGTTCATGTATCAGAATGCAGAAATAAGCAAGATAAATCAGTTACTAAGTTCCAGTTGTTGACTGTTGACTTGTACTTACCAAGTCCATTTGCATCTGAACCCTTCATGATCCTCAGCCTCCAGCAAGAGTCCATGAACATCCTGAAATTCAAACAATTGAGAAAGAAAATCAGTAATCGAGCATCACTGAAATGCATACTCAAATGCAAACACAATCTGATATTACAAAATGCATATGATGAAAGAACGGACAAATTTACACCAACAAATAACTAGAATGTGTACAATGTCAATCATAATTGTATAACTTTCAAATAATAAATTCCACAATGCAACATCTCATTCAAATAAAAACAGCCAACTCTGTTCACAAATTGACTATATTCTAGATCATTTTGAATGGAGACCCATTTTTGGCCGAATTAATTCGAGAACGCAATAGTAACTGCAAAATGAAACAAAAAAAAGACTAAATTAAATTCAAGAGCATAGAAATATTAGCACAACTCTACGTCCAATTGTTTCAATATAAGTTATCCATACCAAGGATTTAAGTGCCGTAGCACGGGGTTGTGCCGGAAACTTGCCGGCACGGTACGACACAGTGCGTGCCGAGCTGTGCCGATGTGTGCCAGTCAAAACAATTCTTGTGTGTCGACATATGATAGCATGAAATATTTATTTTCTTCAGCAACAAAAAATTCTAACTATTTATTATGCCTTTTTATCACATCTTTTGAACTTTATTGAGGAAATTACTTACTAATTTAAAGAATAGAGGGTTTTGAGATGTATCATCGGTACGGGGCCTGTATCGTGCCAGTATCTTGTTGGCACGGTACGACACGGTCGATACGGCTCGTGCCGACGGGCACTTAAAACCTTGATCCATAGTTTCATACTATATAAATAAGAAATTTTACTAAATTTAGTGACAATTAAGCCAAATTTAGATGATTCGATTCAAATAAGTAAAATAACTCAAGTCACAATACTAAAAATTAAAAATGTGCCAAAAAGCTAAGGAGCACATTACGAAATTGGCTACAGTTGAGGGAGTCTCTTACAACTGCCTTATTCCCTAATAGGAGGACACTTTAGCAAGGCTTCTATAATTAATGCTCTCTCTCCCTGCATGGGTCCTCCTAAGCCACATGAAAACATATACAATGACAATTTCTGCTTTAGCCTCACAAAACATTAGTAGCTTCTTCAATATCAATTTCCCCTTTTCTTTCCTTGTTGTTCTTTCACTTCATTCCTCCACCAATTTCCCTCACTAGCTACTACTATTTATTACACGCCTAGGCTATAGAAAAACTAATGCATCGTATTATCATAGAAAAGTGCCAAAGAAAGGGCAAAGTGATGAATCACATAAACATTGAGAGTTAAATATGGATAATATCAGGGGACTTTCTAGATCTTAGAACCATTCATCTAGGCTCTGATATTATATTTAGAGTTTGAAAAATGTATAGAAATAAAAATCGAAACGTAAGGCTATTTCCCTTAAAATTATAATTTGAAAATAAGGAGAAAAGCACTACTACTGATTTTAATGATCCAAACTCAATGCAACCTGATTGATTTCGTTCATATCAAGAAAAAATATGCAAAATTCAAGTTAATTCGTTTCCCATCAAAAATCAACATTAATCAACAAATTTCCATTCAGTTTACGCAATTTTCCATTCCAATACCTCCTAAGTCATGAGATAAATTAACACCGGAAAAATAATGAAAAGGTAATTAAGTGAGCGATTTCTACATTTACCCACAAAATAACTAGAGATTGTAGACGTTGTCGGCAGCGGTGAAGTGGATGATGCCGGCGATTTGGTGGTGCTCGAGGAAGCTCGAGCTCGGAGAGGAGGGGTGGAGGGTGGGGCGTTCGTGTGAGGTCGACGCAGGGGAGAGGCACGGTTGTGACGCCCCAACTTTCCAGGGGTCACCCATCTTAGGATTACTCCCGTCCTAGCACGCTTAATTCTCTTAACCTCTTGGGCCTAGCCACCACCCAAAATACTTAAGTCGGATTAAGAGTTCTTGTTCTATTATATCTTATATATAGGACTATCTGGGGTCTCACAGCGGTGGAGTGGGATCAATCGGGTTGGTTTGGGTTAGGGTTAGGGTTCTATTAGGGCTCAAAATTAGATATATTTAACATAAAATTATTAGTTGGTAAAAACTATAGTTGAAAATAATTGTCGCTAAAATATAAATTAATAACAAATAATAATGGCCATTTGATAATTGCCGTTATTAAATTATCGTTAAATGTCTATTTTGTTATAGTGGAAGAAATAATTGCTTGCCAAACATATTCTTCAAATGACTATTCAAATCCCCGCACCTTTCCCTGCTTGTAATCGCGGCAGAAAAGGATCCTGGTTAGTGCACCTTGGCCCATTTACTACAAATAGTGTATAAGTTTTTCAACCATAGATTTCTCTCAAGGTCATAGTCCTTCAACATAGCAAACCATTTTTCCTCTATTTTCTCCACCAATCGAGCTTCATAAACACAATCCTTTAATGCTGTAGAGAATTTTGTATACTTGTTGATAATGCAACGGAGGTTGATGTTGGCATATTGAAAAATATGTCAAACACACAAACTATGTTAATTTAGTATTTGGAAGGTCCGTTGCAATTTCTTTGCACATGGCTTTACATTGATCGGAATAGGATGCTTGGTGGACAAACACTTTCGAAAGGTTTGGAAAGCCGTATAAAGGATTTTGTTGTCTTGTCACACAATAAGGCCCACTTCAAATAAAATCGTTTTCTTATGATTATTCACGTCAAGAATTGGTGCAAACAACATGTTATATTTGTTAGTTTCAAAGGCTGTGTTAAAGGATACAACATAACCAAAATGTGCAACAGTGCAAGTCAACAATCACACTTTAGTCAAAAATTTTTATGCTTATCTTCTTTCTGTTTTTTGCACTACATGATGAATTTATTTATTCTTTCAGATGGATGGAGATGGAGGGTTTGCTTTCGTCCAATGGGTACGTGATGTTTGCACCCAAAGAATGGACGACCTACATAATTTCTTCAAAAAGAAAGGCAACTTTTGACTGGAGGGATGCTAGAGTCGTGACTCCCGTCAAAGCCCAAGGTACATGCAGTAAGTTAATTTTATTTTATATATTATAAGACTTGTTATTTTTTAATACCGTTCATTTATTTTTATTCAACGGTTTAGATTTAATTTTTTTTGAAATTGTGACCTGTAATAGCAGATCACTTGGAGAGAGGTAACGGTTACCAAATACCGAAAAAAGGGTATTTTGGTCTTTTAATATATAGATAATTAGTAATTTTATTTCTACTATAAAAAATTTAAATCTCTATTTACTCTTTATTTATGTTTTCTCTCTGTATCTTTCCTCTTCATCCACAGTGGAGATGTAAAGAGATAGGATTCCTAAAATTAATGCCTCAAATTTGGGATTTCAATCAAATCTTAAATTAATGCTTAAATTAGTTGCAAAATTAATGATAAATTTGGGATATTAATCAAATCTTTCTTAAGATTTTGTCTAGTTTAATTACAAACTACCCTTAAATGAAATAACTTTTTAATCTGCTATATAATGAAATAACATTTTTAACCTTCATTAATCAACAGTTAAGATCTTTTATATTTTCTATAAAATAAAGTACCGAATCATTTATCATATTATAAACCATAAAAGTGATAGATTCTAATTTTTTTTTTGAATTATAGATTCTTGTTGGGCCTTTGCTGCTGCTGCAGTATGGGATTAAAAAAGGAGAGTTGCTGAATTTATCAGCACAGCAGTTACTAAATTGCACAAATACTAGTTTCTTACATGGCGGTAGTGAAGAAGGTGAAAACATGTTTGCAGCATTCAGCTATATGTTGGAAAATGGAGGGCTTGCTAGGTGGGAGAACTACCCATACAAAATGCGGAAGGGCCGCTACAATGGTCAACTCGCAAGGCAGCAAGCCGCGCAAATCGATTCGTTTCACATCGAAAACTATGTAATTGAGAATAGATTAAGAGCACTAATTGACAAGCAGCCTGTTGTGGCTCAAGTCTTAGCGAATCGCTCATTTGCCGACTATGATGGAGGATTTTTTGCTGGATATCCTGCTGAAACTACTAATCATGAAGTATTAATAACTGGATATGGAACGGACCCGGAACATAGAGATTATTGGATGATAAAAAATTCCTAGGGCGAAGAATGGGGAGAAGGAGGGTTCATGAGATTGAAACGAGGGGTAGGGGCTTGCGGAATTAATCATCTGATCGGTTTTNTGTATAATGAAGTCGGCACATCAAATGACATCTCTCCATCTGGCTTTGGATATCGAATAATAGTATGCAGGTTAGATCAAAACAAAACAAAACCTGTGGGATAAATATATTAGAGAGAGGTGATAGAAAGGATACAAACCTTTGTATAGTTAGATCAAAACAAAATCAAAGGTGATAGAAAGGATACAAACTTCTAATCCCCGTCATATAAACAATAACATTATTATTTAATAGAATAAGCGAAATAATTTTAAAATTAATAATATTGTTGTGGAAAAAAAATTACCTTATAATCGGAAAACCGATCAGATGATTAATTCCGTAAGCCCCTACCCCTCGTTTCAATCTCATGAACCCTCCTTCTCCCCATTCTTCGCCCTAGGAATTTTTTATCATCCAAAAATCTCTATGTTCCGGGTCCGTTCCATATCCAATTATTAATACTTCATGATTAGTAGTTTCAGTAGGATATCCAGCAAAGAATCTTCCATCATAGTCGGCAAATGAGCGATTCGCTAAGACTTGAGCCACAACAGGCTGCTTGTCAATTAGTGCTCTTAATCTATTCTCAATTACATAGTTTTCGATGTGAAACGAATCGATTTGCGCGGCTTGCTGCCTTGCGAGTTGACCATTGCAGCGGCCCTTCCGCATTTTGTATGGGTAGATCTCCCACCTAGCAAGCCCTCCATTTTTCAGCATATAGCTGAATGCTGCAAACATGTTTCCACCTTCTTCGCTATCGCCATGTAAGAAACTAGTATCTGCGCAATCTAGTAACTGCTGTGCTGATAAATTCAGCAACTCTCCTTTTTTAATCCCATGCTGCAGCAGCAGCGAAGGCCCAACAAGAATCTATAATTCAAAAAAAAAATTTAGAATCTATCACTTTTATGGTTTATAATATGAGAAATGATTCGGTACTTTATTTTATAGAAAATATAAAAGATCTTAACTGTTGATTAATGAAGGTTAAAAATGTTATTTCATTATATAACAGATTAAAAAGTTATTTCATTTAAGGGTAGTTTGTAATTAAACTAGACAAAATCTTAAGAAAGATTTGATTAATATATCAAATTTATCATTAATTTTGCAACTAATTTAAGAATTAATTTAAGATTTGATTGAAATCCCAAATTTGAGGCATTAATTTTAGGAATTCTATCTCTTTACATCTCTACTGTGGATGAAGAGGAAAGATAGAGAGAGAAAAAGGAAATAAAGAGTAAATAGAGATTTGATCTTTTTATAGTAGAAATAAAATTCCTAATTATCTATATATTGAAAGACCAAAATACCATTTTTTGGGTATTTGGTAACCGTTACCTCTCTCCAAGTGATCTGTTATTATAGGTCACAATTTCAAAAAAAATTAAATCTAAACCGTTGAATAAAAATAAATGAACGGTATTAAAAAATAACAAGTCTTATAATATATAAAATAAAATTAACTTACTGCATGTACCTTGGGCTTTGACGGGAGTCACGACTCTAGCATCCCTCTAGTCAAAAGTTGCCTTTCTTTTTGAAGAAATTATGTAGGTCGTCCATTCTTTGGGTGCAAACATCACGCACCCATTGGACGAAAGTAAACCCTCCAACTCCATCCATCTGAAAGAATAAATAAATTCATCATGTAGTGCAAAAAACAGAAAGAAGATAAGCATAAAAATTTTTGACTAAAGTGTGATCGTTGACTTGCACATTTTGGTTATGTTGTATCCTTTAACACAGCCTTTGAAACTAACAAATATAACATGTTGTTTGCACCAATTCTTGACGTGAATAATCATAAGAAAACGATTTTATTTGAAGTGGGCCTTATTGTGTGACAAGACAACAAAATCCTTTATACGGCTTTCCAAACCTTTCGAAAGTGTTTGTCCACCAAGCATCCTATTCCGATCAATGTAAAGCCATGTGCAAAGAAATTGCAACGGACCTTCCAAATACTAAATTAACATAGTTTGTGTGTTTGACATATTTTTCAATATGCCAACATCAACCTCCGTTGCATTATCAACAAGTATACAAAATTCTCTACAGCATTAAAGGATTGTGTTTATGAAGCTCGATTGGTGGAGAACATAGAGGAAAAATGGTTTGCTATGTTGAAGGACTATGACCTTGAGAGAAATCTATGGTTGGAAAACTTATACACTATTTGTAGTAAATGGGCCAAGGTGCACTAACCAGGATCCTTTTCTGCCGCCATTACAAGCAGGAAAGGTGCGGGGATTTGAATAGTCATTTGGCCTCCGTTTGGTTCGGGGTTAAGGAAAAAGTAGCTATTCCAGGGATAGAGTTAAGTTCAGGGTTAAAGTGGAGTTAAAGTTTTTTTGTGTTTGGTTGGGGGTTGGAGTTAGTCTAGAATAATGAAAAATAGTGTTTGGTTGGAGTAGGTGGGATAAAAAGATAATGATTGATAAAGAAGGATAATGATTGGTTGGAGTATGTGTGATAAGAAAGATAGTGGGTTATTATGAATAGAAAATAGTGTTTGGTTGGAGTTTGGTGGGGTTAGGTGGGGTTAACTAACCCGGGATAATTTATTTGAGGTGGGGTTAGCTAACCCCACCCATTTTTTGGGGTGTTTGGGGATAAAATGGGGGTTAAGGGGTTATTCCACCCCTTAACCCCCAACCAAACAAGGGCTTGAAGAATATGTTTGGCAAGCAATTATTTCTTCCACTATAACAAAATAGACATTTAACGACAATTTAATAACGGCAATTATCAAATGGCCATTATTATTTGTTATTAATTTATATTTTAGCGACAATTATTTTCAACTATAGTTTTTACCAACTAATAATTTTATGTTAAATATATCTAATTTTGAGCCCTAATAGAACCCTAACCCTAACCCAAACCAACCCGATTGATCCCACTCCACCGCTGTGAGACCCCAGATAGTCCTATATATAAGATATAATAGAACTATAACTCTAAATCTGACTTAAGTATTTTGGTTGGTGGCTAGGCCCAATATAATATACCGAGAATTCGGAAAATAAATATCGAACTTTAGTCAAATTGGCCAAAGTGCGAGGATGGTACACTTCGGAAAGTACGAAGGTGTTAAAAGGATCAAAAGTGTGTTATGGGAGGTTTTCGAGAGCTAAGGAATCAAAAATCTGCATTCTGCAGGTTTTGTGCTCTCGGGGACTGGTCCCTGAAGGAGAGACCGGTCCCCGTACGCGTGAAAACAGAGGAAAGCTGAAAATCGGCTAAGTCCTGAGAAGGCAGGCTTCAGGAACCGGTCCCTGCCTGAGAAACCGGTCCTCCGGAGACCGGTCCCCCAAAGAGAGACCGGTCGCCTCATGCGTGGAGCCGGGAGGACCTACGGGAACCGGTCCTTGGTCGGGGAGACTGGTCCCCGCATGCGAAATCTGTCAGTCCAGGCAGTTGAATAAGATGAAAGTTGAGGGGTTTAGCTGCAATTTTGCAACCCATAGAGATATGTAAGAGGGGTAATGAGGTATTTCTCTTATTCTCACCCTCTCATCACCTCTCATCTCTCATTCTCTCTCTAGAAGACAAGAAGAAGAAGAAGAAGACAAGAAAAAGAAGAAGAAGAAAGAGGAGAACAAGAAGAAGGAGTGAAGAAACTCCCTCTCTCTCATCTCTAGTTTGGAAAAGGAAAGCTTACAAGGTAAGCTTTGAACCTTAATCATGGTAGAAACCAAATTAGGGTTTGGATTAGATTAAAGATGGTTTTTATAGAATCTCTAGAGTCTTTGAAGCTTTCTTTTGCTTCCTTTTGAGATCAAAATCATGGAATGGTGGAAATGGTGAAGCTTGAATGAAAGCTTCAACCTCCTCTCATGGTGAAACCCAAGCTAGGGTTTTAATAAAGCTAAGAATGGTTTAGATGGACTCTTTAGAGTGTAATGAAGCCTCTTTTGCTTTCAATTGAGATCAAATCCTAGGTTTGATATATGCTATGGAGCTAGGGCACCCAAATTGGGGCTTTTACTCATGAGAATTTCTAAGTGAAATTGACCCTTTAGAAACCTAATTGGGGGTATTCCCGACGCGTTGGTGCGCTCGGATTAGCGTTACGAAAAGTCTATAAAACGTTATGGGCAAAATGGCCTAAGTTGGCTTCGTTTTGCCGCAGGTAAAGAACGAAAGATCTAAAAATCTCAAGAAAATCATCGGAGCACCTTTGTGAACCTACGAGGTGGGTGGTGCTTTTCAAACTCGTTGAACTTCCCTCTATGCCTAATGTGTCATTCAATTGAACATATATATATATATATATATATATATATTGTTGCATGCATTTTAGGGTAAAGCAATGATAAAAATGTGATGTTGCATGATTGTAAGTACAACTTGCGTAATGTGATGGTTAAGAACCTTATGAATGTCAAAAATTCTATATATGTATGTATGAGAGAAAATGCGAGTACCAAAGTGAGGCGAAAGAATAGAGTGACACAATGAGACATAGATCGAGTGGCATTTGATAATGTAAAGTAAAGTGACACTAGAGGTAGTGTGAGGCAAAGAATCAATGTGATGTAAAGAATAATGATAATGACTAAAGTGAAAGCAAAGTGGGGCGTAAAGAACATGAATGCTAAGATAGCCAAAAGTAAAGAAATGTAAAGAACATGAATGCTAAAGATAGCCAAAAGTAAAGAAATGTAAAGAACATGAATGCTAAAGATAGCCAAAGTAAAGTAAAGAACTGAATGCTAAAGATAGCCAAAGTAAAGAAATGTAAGAAATGATTGCTAAAGATAACCAAAAGTAAAGAAATGTAAAGAACATGATTGCTAGAGTTAGCAAAAGTAAAGAAAGGTAAAGAACAATGATTGCTAGAGTAGCAACATAAATGATGTAAAGAAACATAGAGTTAGGCCCGTTCGGATACCTCTAAAAATGTAGCATAGTTAAACTATGCTACACCGATAGGAAAATAATCCTATGAACGCTTTGGAAGAAAAAAAAATAACGTAATTTTTGGAGTATAGTTATACTATACTCCAAAAAATGGAGTAAACTTACAATCCACTTTAACCAAGGAAAAAAATTCCACCAATTTTGGGCTCCCAAGATGTATCAACTTTCTAAATTTTAAATTTAACATAAATTTTTAAATTTCAAAATTTAAAATTTAAAATTCAATTTTAATTTTGATTTTAAATTTCAAATTTCGAAATTCAAATTTCAAAATTCAAAAAGTTCAAATTTCAACTTTCAAATTTCAACTTTCAAATTTCAAATTTCAAATTTTCAAATTTCAAAAAATTGAAATTTCAAATTTCAACTTTCAAATTTCAAATTTCAAAAAGTTCAAATTTCAACTTTCAATTTCAAATTTCAAAAAGTTCAAATTTCAAATTCAAATTTTAATTAATTTTTGATTTTTAATTTTCAATTTTCAAAATTAATTAAACTTAAATTTTAAATTTTAAATTTATAAATATGTAAATTTATAAATTATTAAATTTAAAATTTAAAATTTAAAATTTTAATTATAGATTTTTTAAATTTCAAATTTTAAAGTTTAAATGGTATATTTTAAATTTTAAAATTTAAAGTTTCAAATTTCAAGTTTTAAATTTCAAATTCCAAATTTCAAATTTCAAATTTAAAACATAAAATCTAATTTAATTTTTTAATTTTAAATTTTAAATTTTAATTTTATATTTTGAATTTTGAATTTTAATTTTGAAAATTTTATTTTTAAATTTTGAATTTTGAATTTTGAATTTTGAATTTTGAATTTTAAATTTTAAATTTTGAATTTTGAATTTTAAAATTTTAGAAATTTAATTGTTATAAATACTGTGGAATTGTATGATCTGTATCCAAACAGCTTAAAAATGAAGCTGTGGAATTTTTTTTTAGTTACAGGATTCCGTATTTCAATTAGACCAAAACCATAGAATAAAAATTCCATGGAGTTTTTTAACTATGCATCTAAACAGGGCTTAAGTGTAAAGTCAAGATTGAACATACAATCCTTTGAGTTAAGGATTCGATCATACTTGCTATGAGTTCCGTGCCCGAGGGTGGTCGCTCCCCCTCGGGCGATGCGCTCCAGAGTTTTGCATCACGGGTTGGAGTAAACCCGAGGACGGTCTTAGCGGGAGGAAGCTCAGGGCCCGCTATGATGGACTTAATGTGAAGTAAGTTAATGTGGCGAAACTCCCGGGTTAGCCTTGAGATTAAAGTACAAAGAGCAAAGAACAAAGAACAAAGACAAAGTGTAAAGAGCAAAAAACAAAGAACAAAGACAAAGTGTAAAGAGCAAAGAACAAAGAACAAAGACAAAGTGTAACATGCAAAGAACAAAAGAACTTGCATAATCTGCATATGTTAATATTGAGCATATTTTCTGCTTATTGTTCAGGCATATTAGCATCATATTATAGATTGGTTACTATATGCAGCTTTTTCTTTCTATTATGCCTGAGTTAGTCCTAGTGGAAAAGTCGGTGAGATTGAGGCCGAACCCACTGGGAACTTTGTTGTAGTTCTCACCCCACTATTTTCACAGAGCCGGGACCGAGCGAGCCGGCGAGCGATCGCGGTAAAGGTATCACGCCATAGTCAGAGGCCACCGGTGCTGGGTTACATTTTGTAGTAGAGTACCCTATAATCATCTTTTGTATTTGATGATAAATGATGTAAAGAAAAGAATGTAAAACACCCTTTTGAGGTAAATGTGATGTAAGGAAGAAATGATGTAATGAAATGTAAGGAATTTGAAAATGTACAAGTTGGACTTAATGTATATGATGTAAATTGAATCATAGTACAAGTGAATGTTTAGTTTCCTTTCTTTCACTCATGGCTATTGCTTACCCTCGTGTAAGCCGTATTTGTATGTTTTCGCTAGTGCACTTCTTTGTTTGAAAATGTACATGTGATGAGCCTTGGGCGGACAGGAAAAATTCTGTTCGTTCGGCGTCTGTTTGACGTGCTCGGGCCGGCCCAAATTAGTATCGGTCCCGGGGCGTGACACCCAAGAGGTTAAGAGAGTTAAGCGTGCTAGGACGGGAGTAGTCCTAAGTTAGGTGACCCCTGGAAAGTTGGGGCGTCACAACCGCGCCTCTCCCATGCGTCGACCTCACACGAACGCCCCGCCCTCCCCTCCTCTCTGAGCTCGAGCTTCCTCGAGCACCACCAAATCGCTGGCATCGTCCACTTCACCGCTGTCGACAACGTCTACAATCTCTAGTTATTTTGTGGGTAAATGTAGAAATCGCTCACTTAATTACCTTTTCATTATTTTTCCGGTGTTAATTTATCTCATGACTTAGGAGGTATTGGAATGGAAAATTGCGTAAACTGAATGGAAATTTGTTGATTAATGTTGATTTTTTATGGGAAACGAATTAACTTGAATTTTGCATATTTTTTCTTGATATGAACGAAATCAATCGGGTTGCATTGAGTTTGGATCATTAAAATCAGTAGTAGTGCTTTTCTCCTTATTTCAAATGATAATTTTAAGGGAAATAGCCTTACGTTTTGATTTTTATTTCTATACATTTTTCAAACTCTAAATATAATATCAGAGCCTAGATGAATGGTTCTAAGATCTAGAAAGTCCCCTGATATTATTCATATTTAACTCTCAATGTTTATGTGATTTATCGCTTTGCCCTTTCTTTGGCACTTTTCTATGATAATACGATGCATTAGTTTTTCTATAGCCTAGGCGTGTAATAAATAGTAGTAGCTAGTGAGGGAAATTGGTGGAGGAATGAAGTGAAAGAACAACAAGGAAAGAAAAGGGGGAATTGATATTGAAGAAGTAAGCTACTAATGTTTTGTGAGGCTAAAGCAGAAATTGTCGTTGTATCTGTTTTCATGTGGCTTAGGAGGACCCATGCAGGGAGAGAGAGCATTAATTATAGAAGCCTTGCTAAAGTGTCCTCCTATTAGGGAATGAGGCAGTTGTAAGAGACTCCGTCAACTAGTTGCAGGCAATATGCAATTTTCTTGGGGCCAAAATGCAAAGTTTTTGAGTGGTCTGCTAATGCTTATAGATATCGTAAACAATTTGTCCTGAGATTCGCTGGTGGGCGGTGTGATGAGTGGTTAGAACATTGCAAGGTTTTAATAATAGGACATGTCTAGGTTTTAGGGCCTTGTCGTTGCTCTTTTATTATTTCTTATTTCATCAAATCTTCAATTGAAATCCTTGAAACAATCGAAAGAGTCAAAAGTGAAGCATTTGGCATCAAGGGTGGTAAATAGGCTTTTGCATTTGAATTTTGTGGTCTCTATCAACTAGTAATTGTGCTTGTGTATTGTATTTGTTAGACTTTTTTTAGTTATGTAGAATAATATTGTGAATATGTAAACCTTCTGATGATCAACATATTTTGTGGCTCAGCTAGTTATATATGCTAGTATTCAAAGGTGAAATGCATGATGTTTTTTCTTGTGACCATTTGTTTGCATCTTTTTAATTGTCGTTTTTTTTTTTTTTTTGATAAGTTGATATTAAAATTTTCTTTCCCATTTGGTCTTTAGCTTTTTTCTTATTATCCATTTCATGACAAATTTTATGGAATAAACTCATCATCCTCCAATAACATAACCATTAGCAGCGAGTATGTTTAATAACGCGTTGATTTTAGGCGTCAGTTATAATAGTTAAAGATGATGCTACTAACTAACAAATACCAATCAAACTATTTCTTTGGTCTTTTGCCTGTCTCTGCTTATATTTTGGATTGAATTGTAGCATCGCCTTTCTATACATGTAGGGGCTATCAAAGACTCGGTAGTTGGTGAAGAGTGTCCGATGCAGATCTGGATGGGTTGAAGACGTACTTTCGATGTCGTAGACGCAATCAGAACCTTTAGATTGATTTTATGAGAGCTCTATCAGTGGTTTAGATTTAATTTAGAAACTTATCTCTTACTTTAGATTCAGATTTTTAGATGTATTTTTATTATTACGTTGATATAGTTTTCTTTGGTAGACTGGCGGAGCATGTGATTAACACTATATGGTTGATATAGTTTTCTTTGGTAGACTGACGGAGCATGTGATTAATACTATATGATTAGATGTTGTCAATTGTTTGAACAAATGAGAAAAATATTTGTATGAAAAAAAAGCCTTTTTAGACTATAGAAAAGCCTTTTTTTTTTAATTGGTCTGTTCAATAGATGATGGGGATTTAAACTTGAGCCTGGTAACTCAAGCAACAGAGAATGACATTAATACTATCAGATCAGATATTGTCAATTGTTAGAACAAATGGGAGAAAAAAAACTATATTATAAAAGTGTTTCTTGGGATTTTTTTCTTTTTAGTATAAGCAGAGAAAAAATTGTCTTTTGTTTGGCCCTTTATTTCTGATTGGTTCATGCTACGATGATTTGATGTAGAAAGCAGGAGGGATGATTCGAACATGCAACAATTAGTGCAGTTAGTGCTAAATTAACTAATACCTCCTTAGATATAATTACCAGAAAAGTATTATCTTGTCGCAGTTGGCAGATTTGGAATTGTATGAAGCTCCTTGGTACATGTTTATGTATTTGATTTGGTTTGTTATTTTCTTCATTTTTTTAAAACTCCTATAATAATGTTGGATCTAGTTAATATCCGTCTTTCATTACAATGTTATTTTATCCTACTTTAGAATGTATATGAATACTTAAAGAAATCTTTCTGCTTATGATAAGAATATATTTGGTGTTGCATTTTCTTTTCACATAATATTCTCTCTTCTAACTATTTTACTGTTTTGATTGAATATGTTCAACTGAAAAGGTACATTACTTGAATAGCATAACTAGACTTAGATTTGTTGACAATACTAAATAGTGAATCCACATTTACTAATTAGTGTTTGGGAAGATGTGGCTTTCAATTGCTCAGTGACAAATAGATTTCAACATCAATTGATCTCAAGTTCAATGCAAAATGATAGATGCAGGTACTCTAATACACTACTACATATGCAATTAGTAGGCATTCTAAATAGTGATTACCAAATCTGGTTTAACATAGATGCTGCCTAGCATCACTTATGTTTAAGGAAAAATGGTTCTAGGTTGCCTTGGTTTTTTTATAGTTTAGAAAGATACCAATAGAAACCCAAAGTAAACTAATAAAAAAATGGAATGTAGAGAATACATATGAGAACTATTATATTGGTGATTTATTGCTGTAGAATAATTAGTGTAGATACTTTTGGACTTTATCTGTATACTGTGGCAGTAGTTATGTTCCACATGGCCTCTACAAGTTTTAGATAGAAATAAACGAAGCGGGTAGCGTGCCAATCTCTCTTAAAAAAAAAAAAAAAAAAAAACTTTTATACCGAACACAAAGGTGGTGCCAAGTTAGTATGGCAGAATTGTAGAGGAATAGAAAGAAAGTGGAGCAGCGGAGGAGATGGTGACAAGAGGCCCTGGGTGAAATCAAACCGCATTAATAAGCAAAAAAGATGCATGCTACGAAATTGCGGCATTTATATGAAAGAAAATAGAAAGCACAATAGCCATAGGGCCTAAAATAGTAAGTTTCGCATCCTACGAGCTTTGAATGGTGCTTGTGTTTGCAGCTTCTAAAGGTCTACAATTTCTATGTTTATAAATCGATCAGTATATTTTTGTTTCTAATTTGGTTTGTTTAAGCCTGTTGGAATTTTTTTTTGCATATCTTTCTTTGGTAAACGAAGTTGATCTAAATTAATAAACAAAACAGTGCTGGAAAAAAATAGTTGTTTAGTAAAAACCAAAATGCAGGGCCTCGCAACCTACATATTGCACAAAGTGCTCTGTACATTTGGATTTTGCCTGTGCCGACCTTGCTCCTTGCGCGGTCTAAGCTTTACTCTAACTAAGAAAAAGAGCTTGAATGGTTTGTAACCTGTTTATCTATGCTCGGCAATACTGTTTCCTACGTGTGGATTAATTCGTATTCTCTTATTTTGATTGTGATGATCTTGCTTCTTAATTAGTTTCAGAAAAGGTATTTGCTGTCGATTTTTATGTAAGCATATGAGCAAGACATTGCTGAAAAACTTACTATGTTTTCGAATAAGAATTTTATTTGTTTATGCTGTGATGCAACACATGAGTTTTGATATTTGCTTCTGGTACGATACAGTGTATGAAGTTTGATATTTCTCGATTTAGTTTAGTATTTGAGTTGGCTCTGGTTTCCAGCTCGATTGCTACTTATTTTGTAATTTATTTGCCGTTGGCATTTTTTGCAGACCTGTTTGGCGCCAAATTAGTATAGTTTGGCTTATATGTTGTCAATGCTTTTCCTAAACTCATGTTTTTCCTAAACTGATACCAATTCGCAGCTTGCATGGACTCAATTTAGTTTGCTTGAGACAAGATGGCATGCTTCGTAATGAGAAGCCTTTTCATTACAGTAGGCTATTTGTTTTGTAGGAATAAAGATGAGTATACTATAGGAGCATATTATATTTTTTTAACTGTTCTCGAATATTTGTAATCATTTGTTTTGTTCTCCAAGCATACCAGCGAGGGAAGGAGAAAAATAGTTACACTCCGACGATGACGGTGACCGCGATAGAGGGCAAGAAAAAGATCTTGATCAAAAAATTGTAGAGACAAAAAAATGAGAATAATAAAAAATAAAAATAAAAAATATTTTTTTCTACAGAAAAGATTAAAAATTATAAAAAAAGAATAAGAAAATAAAATTGCACTATTAAAATAAAATTATACTATTTTTTAAAAATATTGGTATTATTTTAAATAAAAATTACATATTTGAGGTAAAAATTATATTCTTTGGAATAAGAATTACACTCTTTAGATGAAAGTTGTACTATTTTGATAAAATTTATATTATTTTTTTTTTCTTCTTCCTCCTCCTTTCCTTTTGCTTTCTCGTCCTCCTCCTTCTCCTCCTCCTTCCTCTTCAGCTCACAGACGGCGCCGCCTGCTGTCAATGTACATGCCGCCGCCGCCGCTGCCGTACGTGACTTTTTTGATGATGTTTTTTTTTGTCTTGTAATTATTGTGTGAATAGGTGTTTGATAATGAGGGGTTTGTAATATTTCTTTTTCATACCGAGTGACACGTTTCAAGATTAAACTATTTATTTTTGGTGCATAATTATTGGAGCAATAGTTGATCTTGCTGGATGGTGGTACTGCATCGGCTGTGTGTTAATTAATAAATCAATTAGGAATGAAAAATACATGCATTTTGAGTGTTTTTTTTTCCCCTCTTATTAGCTTGTAACTGTTCTTCATCCACTTCATCAACGAAATACTATTCGCCAAAAAAGTCATGTACGACGGCGGAGGCAGCAGCGGGAGCATGTACAACGGGGGCGCCAGCGGCGGCTGCTGCGAGCTAAAGAGGAAGGAGGAGAAGGAGGAAGGAGGAGGAGAACGAGAAAGCGGAGGAGAAGGAAAAAGAGAAAGACAGAGAAATAAGAAATGATATAAATTTTACCCAAATAGTATAATTTTCGCCTAAAAGTATAACTATTATTCTAAAAAGTATAATTTCTGTCTCAAAAAGTATAACTTTTGTTTAAAATAGTGCAAATTTTTTTTAAAATAGTGTAACTTTTTTTAACAGTGTAATTTTATTTTTTTCTTTTTCCTTCTAATTTTTGATCTTTCATGTAGAAAATAATTTTTTTTATTTTTTATTATTCTTTTTTTTTCTTTATAATTTTTTTTGTCACAATCTTTTTTTTACCTTCTTTTTAATGTCCTTAAGGTTTAGCTGTCTGAGAGACTGCAACATCTATAGCTTATCGACACGTCTAGAAAGTGTCAGGATAAGTCGGAGTCGTTTTAACGCGAATTGGACGCAAAACGGATTCGGCACAGTGCGAGAGTGGAGTTCTGGCACTGAAAGCTGCAAACTGCATAATTTCTGTGTTGAGTATCGGTATGTGGGAGGAATACCGATACCCCAGAGAGATTACAGAACTGAATGCTCTCAGGTTTGCGCAGTTTGATGCTGAATACTGGTACCTGTTGCTGAGTATCGGTACTTGGACTGAGTACTGGCACCGCATCGGGCTAGTACCGATACCCAGCGCATGAGATTGAGGAAAGATGGCCGAGTACCGATACCCAAGTTGAATACCGGTGCTCCAAAAGGTAAATTGAGTTGGTAAGAGATATTTTGATCCTTTTGATTATCGATAAGTACAACCGACCCTCAGCCTTCTCTCTTTGTGTCTGAAGGTGGAGAACTCAGGTTAGCTTCTTCTCCCTATCGCTCTCTAGCTTCTTTTCTCTTCTCGTTGGGAGCTTGAAGAACGAGCTGATGTTTCTTCTCGTCGTCTTGGAGGTTCGCTCTTGTGTGGTGGTGGAGTCCGGTTGAGGCCGTTGGAGGTCGAGCTAGTGCGAGGTTTCTCTTATCGACTTCTAGCCGACGTTGGACGAGAGTTTGAAGTGGGTTGATGTTTACCGAAATTGTCGGATTTCCTCCCAAATCGTAGAGTTGTCAGCATGTCGTTCTTGTTTTGGTTATCATGTTAGTACCTCAAATTCATGAATTTTCATGTGTTATGAAATCTGAGTTTTGGAGTATGATCTAGTAATTTAGACAAGTTTATATGCTGAACTTGGAATTGACTTAGGAGAAAATTCGTTAAACCTACACTGTCATTTTTTCGAAAAGTAACCGATTTAGCTTCAGAAGGTGTTATTCTTTTGTATCATGGCTATTAGTGCGTAGTGGATATTCAGATTAGTGTAAGATGACATTACGCTCGTGCTGAGGGGCCAAGCTCGTTTTACAGTGGTGTTTGGACTGTTCCGTATTGTCGGGTGCTGTCATGATTGACGGTAGACCCAGATGTTTACATCTTGTTCTAGATTGTGCTGAGAGCATGTGAGTTTTGGTTGTTAAACCAGTTTGACCCATTTGTGTTGATTATAGTCTATATGAGCCTGATTGAGCTCGGCAGAGACATGCTCGTATATTCGGTTGGGTCGCTCCCATGAGTGTCACTCCATAGTGAGACTTTACTTGCGTTGATGTTGCAGCAGTTTTATTTGGATAGTGTACTTGGATCGGCCACCCCCGTGGGTGGTGTACGGTATAGCTTGGCTCTAGGCAGGGTGGGTTCGTTTGGGCAGCCCTTGTGAGATTGGGTCAGTGTGATGCATGTCTATGTCTACAGATAGCATGTGTTTGTTAGCAATAGTATAGTTACATGTAGTTGTAGAATTCTTTTCAGCTTTTCTTACTATCCTTTGCATACTTTACTGTAGACTTAGTAGGTAGGCGGTTGGAGTCGGTGACGGTACTCACTAAGGACTACTCTGGTTGGCAGTAGTTCTCACACCTAATTGTTGCTATGTTTTTGCAGAGCCTTCGCCTACGGCTGCTGCTGTTGCTGATTGCGACCGTCGTAAGAGAGTCGCTGGTTAGATCCCTTCCATCCCTGGTCTTTTGCTAGAGGGGCACCCATCAGAGGTAGTTTTGAGATTTTATGTACATACTGTTATATTGTTGTATTCGCTGGAGCGAGTTGGTTCCGTGGTTTCTGTATATACAGTGGACCCTTTATGTTTTATATATACATATTTATTATAGCAACTCTTTACCTCTTGTGTAGCTATATTCCATTTACATGTATAGCTATCGCTTCGTATACATGAAAAATTTTCGTGTATACGGCGGGTCTGTTGGCGTGTCAGGAAAAATGTGGTAATCTGAATTGTGACATCCTCTATCACAGTCACTGTCCTTTCCAGAGTGTAATTATTCTAATAAAGTTATTAGAATAATTTAACTCAACAAATACTGAAATATAAAAAATATATTAACAAAAAATGGTTAACGCTGAGGGAGTTATTAGATTTGATTAAACTTTAATTCTCATGTAATTAAAGTTTTATTTTGATAAATATAATCTATTATATTTTTAAAAAAAATCTACGTATAAAAATATTTAATTAAAAAATTATCAGTCAGGCTTCAAATATTTTAAAATTAATAATATCAAAAAATATTTTTTAATAAGAGAAAAGTGTATAAATTTATAATTGTTTAATATGTTTTAAAAAGAAAAGAAATTAAATGTAAAATTTTATTGAATTGGTTAAATATATAGAGACCCATTTAGTTATAGTATAATAAAAAAAAAATTATCATTAGTTTAAGTGCTAAACTCTATAATAATTAGGGAAAACTTCAAAAACCCCCTCTGTGGTTCCACACTTTTTCATTTTAGTACCCTGTGGTTTAAAGTGTATCAAGTTAGTACCATGTGGTTTTGCACTTTATCACTTTAGTACCCTATAGTTTAAAAAACCACAGGGTACTAATTTGATACAAAATCAAAACCACAGGATACTAAAGTGATAAAATGCAAACCACAGGGTACTAACTTGATACACTTTAAACCACAGGGTACTAAAGTGATAAAGTGAGAAACCACAATGTACTAACTTGATACATTTTAAACCACAGGGTACTAAAGTGAAAAAAATTGAGACCACAAGGGGGGTTTTTGAAGTTTTTCCTAATTAAATTAACTATAATAACATCTCTCTTTTGCATTATGCGGTCTCTTAACTAGTTAAATTATATAGTTTATAAAATATTATAAAATATATTTAAAGATAAATTATTTTTTCTAGAAAAAAATATAGAAATAATATTTTTTTATTATAAAATGTAAAAAAGCCAAAACCAAACAGACTAGGGAACAGTCAGGTTAGAGTCGCTCCAAAAAAAATTGAAGAACCTGTAATCACCAAGAAAAAAACTATACATGAACCTACAACACTACACTACCACACTACTTACACTACCCACTACTCCTACCACAGTAGTGTGAATTGTGAAACCGTTTCCTTTCGCTTTTCCAACCGACCCCACTTTGGAAAGCTCCATCTCCGTTCTGGATCGTTCCTCAAAAAGATGATAATGATAATAATAATAATGACTAATTACGTATAGATCCCTACAAATATAATAAAATTTAAATATTTTTTTTATAAACTTTAATTTTTATGTATTATTTTAAAAAAAATTTTAATGCTTTCAAATATATTCCTATCGTTACACACTGTTAGAAAATTTTAATTAGTTAATCATATGTTAAACACTTAATTCTAATTAGTTTATGAGATAATTTGATATTTTTGTCTATTTTTATATTATATTATTTTCGTTTTTCGAAGTGGCATATTTATGATGACAAAATTGACATTTTACTTATTTGTTGTCAAAATAAATAATTCTTTAACAGTAACAAATCAGAGAAATATATTTGAAAATATTAAAATTTTTACAAAACTTCATATAAAAGTTAAATTTTATAGAAATATATTCAAAATTTACTATATTTATAGGGATATGTATGTATTTAATCCTAGTAATAAAATCAACTTGAAAAATAGAATTATTTTTTTTAAAAAAGGGCTTTGAAGAGAACACCATCGTTGGTTTCTCACCTCAGGCGCCCCCTCCCAGCGAAAAAAAAAAAAAAAGAAAAACAGAAAAAGGGGGCCCCATTTCCCCCCAATTTTTCCAGCCATTTGCGCTGAATACCCTTGACTTTATGGGCGTAAAAGGGGACGACCAAGTTCAGCTTTTCAGCGACCCACTATCCAATTTTTTCTTTTTTTCTTTTTTAAAATCTCCCCATCTAACAATCCCTTTGTTGGTCTCTCTCCTTCCCCGATTTTAGTGCAACACTGGGGCTGCTTCTTCGACGAGAAAAGGGTGAGTTTTTGTTTGGTTTGTGATCTCCTTTTAGTTTGGGGATTGAGATATTTTTATGCAGCTTTTTTTTTTTTTTCTTCTTTTTTTTAGATTTCTGTGGTGGGATTTGGGATCTCTGTTTTTGGTGGTTTAAACATGTCCTCAGGTGTCAAAATTGGATTTTTGGGATCTGGGTTTCCGCGATTTCGCGATTCGGACCCTTACTAGGGTTCCTTTCTCGGTGCGTTTGCGTGCCGACAAATTCGAAATTTTCTAACCCACCAACCCTGTAATTTGACTTTCCAGCAACTCTGGTTTTTGATTAGACTTGTTTGAGTAGAAATTAGCGAGCGCAAAGTTGGAATTTTTTTGCAATTTTTTCTTTTTCTACTGTTGATCTCGATGCTGATTTTGTCGATGTCAGCTAAAGCTTGCTTTTTTTTTTTTTGTTTTTTTGTTTTTGGCCCATGCTGGTGTGTTGTAGGCGTCGTTCCTGCTTCTGCTCATGGAGTCCTACCAACCCTTTTCTCCCTCCTCCAAGCCCCAACCCGCCATGGCCGAGTCTCCGAAGCTCACTCTCCACTCCCTCAACCAGAAAGGAGGCACCTTTACCGACGAATTCAGTCACCATCCTTCTCCGATGGTCGAAACCCCCGCCGACGGATTCGCAGGCCATCTCGATGTCTTCGTCCACCAAGCCCGCGACATCCACAACATCTGCATCTACCACAAGCAGGACGTGTATGCTAAGATCTGCCTCACCTCCGACCCCGCCGACGCCGCCCTCTCCACCCGAATCATCAACGGCGGCGGGCGCAACCCGATCTTCAATGAGAACCTCAGGCTCGGCGTCCGGACCCTCGACTCGTCCCTCAAGTGCGAGGTTTGGATGCTGAGCAGGGTCAAGAATTATCTCCAAGACCAGCTCCTCGGTTTCGCCCTAGTGCCCCTTTCGGATATCGCGGTGGCCGACGGCAAGTTGGTTAAGGAATTCCCGCTCTCGTCGACCGATCTCTACCACTCTCCCGCAGGTTTTGTTCAGCTGTCGCTCTCGTATGCCGGTTCTTTGCCGGAGGTCATGCCCATCCCGGCGCCCTCCGAAAATTCGCGTGATTCGGAGAATAATGATCTGATCCCCTGCGAGTACGAGAAGATCCAATTCCCCGACTTGAATGTCGCAAACGAGAATCAAGCTATGATCTCGGAGTATTTCGGGATACCGTGCTCTGATATAGAAACCCCGAACTCAGAGAGCTTGGTCACGACCGAGGATGGCACTTACCCTGATGATGATGCAGGGGTGCGAGTCGTCGAGAGCTTCTCGACGGAGAACAGCACTGATTCCGTCGGGGCCTTTAGAAATGACACTCCTTTGAGCAGTGTTTCCACCATAGAATCTACCCCCGTGCATCCGACCACCCCCCAGTCTGCTTCTGAGCCATCTGCTGGCACTTCTTCTCCAAGCCACAAGGATAAAAGCACAGAAACTACGGATGGCGAGGCTGATTCTTCTAATGGAGTGACTGAGAGTGAGGTTATCAAGCCTCTAATATCCATAAATGTGCCGGAGGAGACAGTTGTTCAGCAGGAGATTGTTGATATGTACATGAAGAGCATGCAGCAGTTTACTGAATCGCTAGCAAAAATGAAACTTCCGATGGATATTGAGAATGAGAGCTCCACTAGTGACGATGCTAACTCGAGTTCTGAGAAGACGCTTCCGACACCAAAGGACAAGAAGTTCTCAAGAGTTTTCTACGGCAGCAGGGCTTTCTTCTGAACTTAGTCCTGCAAAGGATTAACAGGTGACTTAGAGTTGGCATTTGTTATCATCTGTTAATGCTTAGTAGTCGAGAGAAGCAACTTCTTATATGCTGTTTAGGTTTGTCGTTTCGTGTATGACATGTACTCATCATGAACTTGCTTATGTTACTACTTTTCCGTGTATGTGAAACTCTCACTTTGTGGAGTTATCTAAGCTTCACTGATTAATCTTATATTTATAGACTTTGTTTCAATCTCAACTTATAGATTCATGAATAGGTACATCATCGATCTAGATCTGTACTAATGAGTTTATGTGAAATTGAGTGCTCACTGTGTGACGAATAGTTGCACTGTATCTGAAAGATATTGTTTCTGATTCTAAGATACGCCGGTCAACTCCCAGCAGTTTTGAGTTAGACATAATCTTGTTTTGAGTGTTGGCGCTACAAGGCATGTACAAGGTGGCAATCAAGCGGGATGCAATCGGGTCATTTCAGGTCTTGTTGGCCTCTGTTGCTTCTTCTTTTAGGTTACTTGGGTTTGAGTTTTGGATCAGGTTTGCGTATGTTTGAGTTGTTCCGTGTGGTTGGATAGATGGATTATAGGTTACATCAAATTTTTAGGTTATTAGGTTCCGGTGTCTCAGGTTTGTGGTTGTTCACTTGGGTTCTCTAGGGTTTCAGATTGTTCAAGATCCAGGTTTTTCAACTCTTAGATCTTTGGATTTCAGGTTGTCTTGGGTTTTGGGATTTTCTGTTTTTGTCCTCCAGTGTTTTGCCAGATTGTTTCGAACATTAGTTTATCTCGCAGTTGGGTAATTTCAGGTTTGAATTTCTTCATGTTCGTGTTGTCTGGAGTTTTTAAATCTTTCCAGTTTGCGGCCGCTCAGATTTCGTGTCCTTTTGGTTCTGGGTTGCTCAAGTCAGGGTCATCTACTTTTTGATTCAACTAGAATTCGGGTGGTCAGGTTTCAGGTGGTTAAGGTTTGGTCTTTCAGCTATAGTGAAGTTTTGCCAACTCCATACCTCCCATCAGTTCTCACAGATCTTTCAAAATTAGACAAATACATGACAGATGGATGTTTTACCTGCAAATTGTTAGAAAAGATGACAATTCTAAGTTTAATTCCTAACTATTCTGCCATGCCACACTGTCAGTACCATTTGGTTTTGTGAGTTTGGCACCAGCAAACTAAAGTGGTTCTTCTGCTGGTTTGTTTTGAGGTAGCGCAGAAGTATTCGTCTCTTTCATGGCTAAGATGGGTACAAGTTTAAGTTAGTGGCCATGGTTTTTACTAGTATGCACCTGTTCTCTTCCTGTATACTTGGCCTCTATTTGTGATGATAGTTTTGGGTACTACTGGATCATCGATTCATCGGAAGATCCTCCAATACATAAAGTTGATTATAAGATGGCAGTTGGCAGAAATCAGTGTTCATGTTTAGACATGCTTGGTGTTATGGTACCTTAACAAGCTACTATTTGGACTCATGAGAGGCCATGTTCTCAGAGTAGGAGTCGAAAGTAAGTTGGAAACCACTTTGAAGATAACTCCATTTTCTTTAGGCACTTGCTTGCTTAAGAATGTGATTGGTATTGTTGCAATGTCATGCTTCTGCTCTTATCAATGGGTTTTATGGTCCCCCTTGTGTAAATTTGTCCTATCCTTTCTATTAGCTTCTTTCTGACTTGATCTTACTTATGTCAGTATTGGTAGGCAAAAGGCTTTTGTAATTCTTACACATTGATTTCTTTTCGGTTATTGGCTACTTTAATGTTGCGTAGGCTTCTATTCAAACCACTATCATGCTATAGGACATCTGCAAGGTGTCTATGCACTAGTTGATTGTTAGCTTTATCAGAAACAGATCCTCTTTGGTCGGTTTTCCTTTTGCTTTTCGTATTTATCTGCATTCACTATTTCATTACTGTTTCTTTTTATCACATCTGGAGTATTCGTGACATCTGGACATAGTTCTATAATTTGGACATAGTTGTACTATCACAATCTATGTTTAGCTAGATTGGAAAACTAGTAATCCAAATAATGTAGGTATCTTTCTGTCGCTGCTACTGTTGTATTTACATGCATTTTAGCGGACTTTTGTATGAATTCCGGAGGAAGTTGTTGAGGGATTTCAATGAAGAAGCTGTTTCTATCAGTAGAAAAGCTGTAGCAGGACTCTATCGCCTCTTAGCATATGTTGTCTGTCGTGGAACTGTATCAGTCGTAGTCGAGATTGTTTACCCTCCTGGCTACATGTTTTTCACTTTCCCACGTATCATGTTTGATTCAGTATGAATGCGTGATTGCAGCCTAGATTACTTTGATAGTCTGAGCTCCAAGACTTGTCGAAAGCTAAAGTATAAACTTAGTGTATGAGGACCGCACATTAATACGGTGGCAGAATCTACCGATTTTGGGCGAGGCGCGATAAAACTGCAGTGCAGCTGCTAAGCGGCATGCTTTTGGGAAATGCGCGGGCAGCGGACGCAAAAGTCAGGCCAGAACGAACCCGAAGATCTGTCGGGATTGGTGGAATCTATCTTATCTTATGCAGAACAGCTTGTTTGAGCAGTTGGGATTTGATGAGTAGTAGTTGCCTCCTATTTTGGCTTGTGACACAGCAGTAGTCTAGGGTGGCAAGAGGTCCATATCAAGGGGTGGGTGGGGAGCCTCAAATCATTTATAATTCTCGCTCCCAAAGTAATAAAATGCATCTCCAGTTTCCTCCAAGGCCTCTCTCTCTCTTGCACGCTCCCAATGTGTCTCTCTCTTTTTGGCCATTCGCTCATTCGAAAAATCTGTCACATGACTGAAGACTATGTAGAAGTATGTTCTGGCTTAGCCAACAGTCTACTCCGTGGCGGGAGACTAAATTGGATCAAATTATGCTTAAAATAGCGGAAGGTCGGGTTGGGCTAAGTCATGTTTGAAGTGGGGGGAGTAATTGTTAGCACTAATGACCCAATAAGTGATATCAAATCTAGAGATATAGGCTCGATTTTCACATGTTGCAAATATGTGCAGGTGCTGAGAAAAAGATTGTTGACTTAAAAGGAACCAGCATCCTACCTCGTGGCTAGTAGCGTGTATATAACGGTATAATAAATTAGTTGTATTAATTGTTAGCGCGAACGATTCAACAGTATGTCATGGTAATTTTTAAAGTCTCTCTAATAGGCTTATATTTCTTGGGCAATGGCTAGAAAAAGAATCATCTTCAAATTATAGCTTTTCGGCTTTTGCTCCTGAGAAAGCTGATTTGGGCTTCTTTCCACACCCAACAGCTTCTTTTTTTTAAAATTTTTTTTATTTTTCCTCAAACTCTGAAAGCATCCCTCCTGCTTAAGGTAGCATTAGGCACACTGCATGGGGAGGAACCCTCTTTCACTTAATTATCTCTTCTTTTTCTTCAATCAAACTAAGCATGCTTCATAAACTTGACCTAAGTTTAGTCCACTGTTTGCAAATGATGTCCCACTCATCTCCTTTTCTCAAAGTGCAAAAATCCGAATTCTGAGTTTCCTACAAGCTCATGACTGCGTAACCACTGTAGAAAAAAAGAACAAAATAAATAGATAAAAATATAAAGATTTTTATCTGAATTATAAATTATTTGATTTGGTTTCTAACCTTTCAAAAGTTTGATTTTATTATCAAACCTTTCAATTTATTTGATTCAATTCAGTCTATGGCATTTAAACTTTAAATTTTGAATGTGCCGTTTATTTTTATATATTTAATTAATAAAAATATAATTCTCGCAACTATAAATTTATAAAAATAAGTTATTAGTTTAAATTTTAATGTCAAAATGTCAACTGACTCGAATCAAATAAATTAAAATATTGGATAATAAAATTAAAATTTTGAAAGATTGGATAGTGAAATCAAAATGATCTATTTTTCAAAATGATCTATAATTCAAACAAATATTATAAATAACTTACTAGAAATATCCTAATTCACATAACTTCACCAAGACTAATAAGAATCACACGATACAAAAAACTATGAAACATCACACAATAGCCTTGCAATAGTTAGAAAAGGGATCTATAAATTCGTTTTCATTTTTTTAGGTTAATTGCATGCAACTTTCTATAAACATATCAAATAGCAAATATATTCCTATAAAATTCAACTTTTAATTCATATCCATACAAAAGTCCAAGGATATTTATATTTATCCCTCTGGCTTATTACCGTTAGAAAACTGCTTATTTTTTTATAGCAGATAAGTAAAATGTCAATTTTGCCATCACAAATATATCCCTCGAAAAGCTCGAACTGTTATAATCGTGCATAAATATCTTCCCAAAAAATTTTCAATAGTCATCTTCTTTCTTTTTAAACCAAATCCAATCTATTATTGTTGCAATCTCTTCTCTCACTCATTTTTCCTTAAACATTCTTTTAAAAAACAAAATAAGAAAAAATCATAGAGAAAATTGAATGGGAAATCAACACGCGAGCAACACACATTATCGATGAATAGGGACGGAAAAATTCTAGTTATACGGGTTCGAAACTAGCACGAAGGATAGAGAGAAAGAGTAAGAGGAAGAAGAAAAATTTTTATTACTAGAGTTTTGATTGGAAGAAGAAAGTATAATATAAGAGAGCTAAAAATATCAATTTGTCTCGTTGACTAACTATGGTTAACTAAAATTTTCTAACGGATCCTAATGGTAGAGATATATTTAAAAATATTAAGACTTTTGCAGAGGAATATATTTATAATTTTTTATGTTTATAGAAACTTGTATGTAATTTTTNTATGTAAAGAGATTGTGTGGAAATGAGGTGCTGTTTGCTTCTAGGAATGGGAATTGCAGAAACTAAAGACAAAAGAGTGTATTGTAGCTGCACATTCTCCACCACTACAACTTTTTCCGCATGGAGTTTCCCCAACCATCTTAAAATAAAAAGTTATACTTGTCCTATCAAAGCAAAAAGCATACGATACAGCTTTTCGTGTTATTTTACTCATGATGATGGTGCCAATTCATTTCAACTGTGAATGGCACTCCACCATTGGCTCTTCTTTTTAAGCCCTAAACATCTGTTTGTTTCCGCTTTGTTAAATGATTCGCTCGTTTTTAATAAAATAAAACTTAAAAAGCACTAAATCTTTTATCAATTTTCTTTTTTTTAAAAAAAAAAATGAATAATTCATCTTTTTTTTTTGTTATATACTCGTACAATTTTAATTACCATACAAAAATCTTCACAATCTATATATAATCTTAACAGATTAACAAAATTTCTAATAATTCGCCATACAACCATGACAATCAAATAAAATTTCCAAAAACCCACGTACCACTCTAATAGTTCTATAAAAATTCTAACAACAACCATAAAAATCTCACATACTATAGCAACGTTCTAAAATTTTCTAAAAACACTTCTATTTATATGAAGACGCTGAGGTGGAGAAAATAAAGTTAATTTGCTAATTAAAATTCAGACAAGGCTATTTGATATAAATTTTTTAGGGATCAATTTTTAAAAAAATTCTATATTCCTTTATATTTATACTGAATATAAAGAGCGAATAGACACTTTTAAACTATTAATATTTTTTTTTCAAAATATTTTTTTATTCTCAAAATATATTTATATTTAAAATATTCTTATAAATTTATCTTAATGGACAATTTAAGCTCTTAAATTAATTTTACTTTAATAGAAAATTCAAACCTGATTAAATATACTATAATTCTTCTTCTTTTTTTTTTTTTACCAGACTAGATAATTATATTAAAATAAAACTTATTATATATTAAAATTCACAAGCAAAGCTATCATTTTTCTTTTTTTTTTTGCAAAGGTACATTATGCGCGCACATTTGCTAGTTTATTTTCAAAAAGCCAAACATTTTGAGTCAACCAAAAGGAAAAAAAATATTAACACCATTTTGAAATGACATCCTCAATTATATTTTATAATTACATTAGCGGTCCCTAGCCTGTTTTCGAATTATCAATGGGCTCTATAACTTTTTTAATTTTGAGTGCGGTTAGACTTATAACCCTAGCTATTAGAAATGTAATCGTACAACTTAGTCTATCTAAAGATCACATATAATTAACATGTACACTAGTCTAATCAATTTTTTAATTTATCTAAAAGTTAAAAAAGGTTATTTAAAGTTTTAAACTCTTAAATTATTACGTTAAAAATTGTAAAGATTATAATCCTTTTGAGTTGGACACTTATAGGATTTCTCTTTTATTTTATCAATTGAGCTTCCAATTTCTATAATTTATTTCAGTTGGGCAGGTCTCTACCTTTCATGATTCCGAAATATTGTGTATATGAGCTTCAAGTATCTTCAAACGGTAGAAAAAGATAAAGAGAAAATAATCAGAAGTTAAAAGAGTCTCAATTCAAAAAAAGAAAATGGAGTGGACCAACTTCGGGATGTATGATAAATAGATGGAAAACTTTTACTTGTATCAAGCGACAAATAAAAAATCTCATTCATTAGATGGATCGATATAAATACACTCCGAAATAGAGTTTATGAATAGCATTGCTTTTTTAAAATGACTATAAAGGGAGACTCTCTAGACATTTTCACTAAGGAGGTGTTGGATCGGTGTAAAAGTGAACCGAAAATTATTTTTTAGTTTGAAAATGACTTTTGGGTCATATATTTTTTTTTTTTTGCATAAAATACTTTTATAAATAATGGCAAAAAATGGGGCTTTGCGATTTTAGCTCGTTTCAAGCGGAAAACAAATATAAAACGCGGCTCAGAAGACTACACTCGACACGGTTCACGAGTAGAAGTAAATTACATAATTAAAAGTAAATAGCTATGACTATATAAGCAATATAAAAGTAAATTACATAATTAAAAAATATTATTTTAATTATATTAGAAATTATAGTATTCTAAAATTAACTATAGGATTAATTTTATAAAGATCGTTATAAATATATTGAATTGTAAATATATTCCTACAAAGTTTAACTTTCATATGTTGTACCCACAAAAGTCCTGATGTCTCAAATATGTTCCTTTATTTTGTTACCGTTAAAACATTATTTATTTTATAAGTGAAATGACCTTTTTGCCATCACAAATATATCCCTTCAAAAATCTCAATTGTTAATTGAAGAGGGGTTAAAAGATCAATTCATCTTATTAACTAATTAGGATTTAGTATTTTATCTATGATTAACTAATTTTTTCTAACGGATCCTAATGGTAAGAATATATTTGCAGGGACATATAAAAGTTGAACTTTGTAGGGATATATTTACAATTTACTATATTTGCAGGAACCTGTATGAAATTAACCTTTATCTATATTATCTAACATTAAAATATTAAACTTTTATTTATTACAGACAAAATAAAAGTACTTTTTTCCTCCAAATCAGATAACTATTGTCTGAAAATTATTTTACTTTTTTATACAAACCAAACATCATAGTTTATGTGGATCCAAAGCATACCAAAAAGGAAAGTTATAAGGCCTTATTTGGCATCATTATTATCATTTTTAATGATAATATAATTTGACATACTAATAAAAACTGTTATGGCTAAATAGGCTGCCATGCACTTTAGCCAATCAATAGATGAAAATTTATTGTATTACATATTCTATATTTAAAAAGATTGAAAAAACCATATAAAATAGTACCAAGCTAATGCCTCAAGTTTTTGTTGTATTAAGAAATGAGCTTTGGGATTTCAGAAGAATTGCCTACTTTACAATGGCAAGTCGTTAAGCTAGTTTTTATAAAAATATTAATTTTTTTTTAAAATTTAGTAGTTCAATTAGGAACTAGGTTATTATTATATTATTAATAGCACAAAATTATTTATGCTATTAGATTTCCGACTCTTGGATAAAAGGATGTGCGGTTAAGATAATAATAGTTTATAAGCGTTGAATGAGTAGTTTGTTAAATAGTATGATCTAACAGATAAAAATAAATAAAAAAATAGATTTAATTGTAAAAAATTTGATAACACTAAATATTTAGTGCTAATGATAGCATTGTAGCTCGATTCATTCTACTTATATAGCAACATTCGTTTTACTTATATAGCAACTGTCTCACCAGTCACCAAGTATATCCTAATCCCCAACAGGCAATCTGATCACTTGAGGGTGAAGAGTACATTTCAGACGGTTGGCAAAATTCATTGTTTACGAGTAATGGGTAAGAATTGAGAGCATAGCCATCTAAAGTTAAAAAAAGCCAGAATATGTCTAAAAAGTAGATGGGTTCCCTTACTCTCATTCCATTTTCGAAGATAGAATATTAAAATTAAAGAAAAACTTCGAATGCCACCTCTCCGTGGTTTCACATTCTGTGTTTTAAAATATATTATTTTAGTATTCTGCAGTTTTTGTTTTCTTTATGTCCTTTATTAAGTTTTTTGTTACATTCGTGATAAAGTTAAAATCACGTGATACTAAAGTAAAAATACAGTAAATTATAGAATACTAAAGTGAATATTCAATAAACCATATATAGGTGGGGCATCTGGAGTTTTTTGTATATTATTTAACAAAGAGTTGGCGGAGGTGCTGACGAAAAGAGAAAAAATAAAACTATCGAGTACGAAAGTGCTACACTTTAAACTACTGGATATTAAAATGAACAAGTACGTAACCACAAAGGTGATATTTAAAATTTATCCTAAAATTAATGATAATCACAGTTAAAAAAACACTATAGAGATAAAGAAGTCGCTACCATCCAATGAATTTCAATCTTTTACTTAAATTTTCAATTTGTTTTAAGACAAGGAGATCTGAAGGAGAGGTGAAAGGGATTGTGAATCATTAGGACGGCCACAGGATGGGGTGGACTAGGTCTAGACTATACGTTCTACATAGCAGCTAGGGAAAATAGAAGAAACAAAATTTTGATGGGAACTGTCTCCAACTTAGGACCACTCCAATTGTCATTATAAAACAAAAATTTAGGAACCTTCCTCACCAACATTATTTTTGTTTTTATTTTTTACTTTTGTTTCTGTTTTTGTTTGCTCCTTAATGTGGGGGATAGGTTAGTACATAATAATAGAACAAAGTATTGTTTTATGGGTCGTCGAAGGAGTTCGAGAAACTTAACGAGTTTCCTGGACAATGTCACACAACATAATTAATAAGCATTGACTCGTTAATTTCTTAATTCCTTTACGCAACCACCTCTTTTATTCTAATTGTTACAAAGTTAGGTTAAATTACAAAAAAAAAAATTTGTCAATACTCAGCTTTTTAACTTTTTTTTTTTTTTTATCATTCAAAAAACTACACTTTGTTCTCTTAAAAAATAAAAAATATTCACTTCGATTCCCACCGTCAGTGTTCCGTTAGGTTTCTTTTATATTATATTTTTTATACCCAAAATATTTTTGAAACTCTCATCTTTCTCCTCATTCCTCACCGACATTCTCGCCCGCACTTCCTCACCCTACTCCGCCGCCTCGCCCTCGCCTTCGCACACTCCTCTATCCGAGCCCAGACACACGCCCTCGCCCTAGTCCTCCGCCGCCTCACCCTCGCCCTTGCCCACCTCTTCGCTCATGCTCACCACGATCTCCTCCCAATAGTCGCCGAAATAGAGGGGCGACGAGGGTGCTGGAGAAGTAGGGGAGCATGTGGAGGAAACAGAGAAGAAATTGGGGTCGAGAGAGGCGAGGACGAGGGTGCGGGATGAGCATGATTGGGGAGAAGAAAATGAGAGCAATTTGGTCAATTTATCACACCATTCCCTCCGTGGATATTTTTTATTTTTTAAGCGGGCAAAGTATAGATTTTTAAATGACGGAAGAAAAATAAAAAAACGGGTATTAACAGAAATTTTTTTTATAATTTAGCCTTAAATTTATGTATTAAACATGCGATGCATATAGGTTCATGCTTCCGCTTTCATTATAAGGTTAATTAATCATTAGAGAACGCTCGTGCCTGCGCGCAATCTCATAACCTCCTCCCAAATTGGTTCCTATAATAAAGTTTAAGTTACCATATTTATTCCTCTACAAATTAATTCTGAGATATGCAAACATGTTTTTCCAATTTTGGAAATGACACTGGACAAGTAAACAGTTATTTTCGAGATAGGAGACTGTACACTGAAAATAGACACTACTTGTGTGACAAGTTCTGCCTGTATAAAGAATTTATCGAATCGGTTGTGAAATTTACTGAACTTAATTAAATTTTCTTCTCAACATGATTTGGTCAAGTTTCTTCATAAACTCTAACGCAAAATTGATGTTTTGCTGCAGGAGTTTTTCTTTGATCAGTAGTGCGACAAAATATTGAAGCAAAAGAGATTGCAGAGCTTTGACGCGTATTCAATGATCAATCAATAATAGAGTTTGGCCACTTAACAAACGACGTTGTTCCTAGAGCAAGTGGCAAAGGGCTTAGTGGTTGGTACCCGAGACCCAAGTTCGAATTCTAGTTGATTCACATTTCTAGCTATGTTTATTTCTAAATAAAATAAACGAAGCGAGTAGCGTGCTACCTATCTCTTAAAAAAACAAACGACGAACATCGAAATATCGCGAGAAAGTAATAACAGAATCATCATCCTACGGACGCCTGCTTGAATCCAACTAACTAAAGTGATCTCCTACTTCAGCATGTTTTAGGAGCTTCCAGTGTGTCTCTTAATTGGCTATAAGATCAGTTTTGAATTTTAAATATTTTTTAAAACTATTATTTGAATTGCTCATTTAATTTTTTTTTTTCAGGTAAATTATTACTTTTAATTATTGCACTTTTTTTTTTTCCCTACAATAATGTTCCTTGCAAAATAAAAATAATAAAATAACGAAATGCATGAGCCGCCATAACGTAGTGAACGAGAAGAGTACAGCTGTTTGCCAAAAACAGCCCAAAATAAATGGATGAGAGCGCTCGCTGCGTCAATTGAATCTAATGAATGACTTCGAGAGGTAGCTGAATGGCACTAAACTACGAAAACATCGCCTTCCAAAGCAAAAGAAAAATTAGTAAAAAAAAGAGAAAATAATAAGACCAATACATAATAATAATAATAATATTATTATTATTATTATTATTCAGCCAGAAAATTTGGGCCATAATGTCACTTCGATCTGGAATAGATGGATGAGCAGGAAAAGCTCACTTTCTTCTAGCCTGAGACAATAGGCTTAATTGCCTAGTGGGTCATTTGGGAGATTAAAAATGATACGATTTTCAGAATGATTAAGTCTGATTTTTTTTTTAGAATCCATAAGATTACCAATTGATGGAATTCCTTGCGACGTTAGCCAGGTCAATCAACTAATGTATCTGTATTTTTTCTAAATTTTTCCGTCCCACTCGAAGCCTATGTTGTCTTACCCATGTAGCTAAGTTCATTTCCCCATTGAATGAAACGAATAGCATGCTATTTTTTTCTCAAAATAATAATAATAATAATAATAATATAGTACTTTGATGTTGTCGAATTTTTCACTATTAAATTTATTCTTTTGATCATGTATTATTCAATCAATCATTCACTTAACTTTAAAAAAAATACTATCATCCTAACCACACATCCCTTCATCTAAGTATCAAAAATTTAATAACACCAAACATTTGGTACTAGCATAATTCAGATAATAATCTTAGAATGAGTGAAATGTAAAATTTATCTAATGTAGAGGTATAAGCAGCATTTTCTCAAAATAGAAAATACTCGGTCCGGTGTAAATAATTTTAAATAAATTGTTAGTACGTTGATCAACTAGCACACTCGGTAGGCAGGCTAGGAAAAAGTTATATGTTATAAATATTATCAATACATTAATAGCTCAACAAAATAACATTTAATAGGTGACCAAAATTACTTACAGCAAATATCTTACAAATTCCAATCCAATCCAAACACAACATACTGTGGTAGTGGGGCGACCAGAATAGTCACGTTAGTGGCGCCATAGCCATGAGACATTTACAATTAACGAAGCCATTATAAGTATATAATATTCACACAAAAGCCCCTACACTACCTCACCACAAACCTTGTATATATATATGTATTATCCTACCTAATATTCACAACTAGTAAATACAGAATAAACAGTACCTTGTTTTCTTTCAGGTTCACAGAAACTGCAGGATCTCCTCATTGCAAAATGGAAACCATATATATATATATATATGAAGTTAAGGTTATAGAAAAAGAGCTAGGAAGGTTTGTTGTTTTATTATTATCATCAACTCGCGCAAAGCTAAGGCGTCGCCGTCGCCTCTACTCCCTCTTGCCGCTGCTCGCGCAGATACCCAAGAAGCTTCTCAGCCTGCAAACATCACCAAAAAAACAAAAAGAAAAATTTCAATTTGCACCCATGCGCTGTAGTTTATTTTTATTTTGTCATTGAAAAAAAAAACTTTTTCTTTTAGAGAAAGACTGCATTATATATACTCACAGTTTATTTTTAAAACATAAACTTTAAATACAAAATAATTTAACTTCGAATTTAACAATTTAAATACCACTCATCAAATTTATTTACTGCTGGTCGATTTATGGTTTACAAAATTATACTTATAAAAAATAATATTCTATTTATTATTTCGTTTGTAAAAATGAATATAACCATCACTTTACTGGTTTGAATTAAAAAAAAAAAAAAAACAAATGATTAGCGATGGTATGGTATGGTATGGTATGGTATGGTATGGCGGCGGCATACCTTATGCTTGACCCGGGCGGAGGCGGCGGCGGACTGCGAGAGCGCAACGAGGGGCGGGATGGCGCCCTCCCGGACGAGCAGCGCGCGGTTCTGCGGGCAGTCGGCGCAGAGCTGCAGCAGGGCGTGGACGGCGAGCTCCCGCCCCCTCGCGGGCCCGTCCTCCACGGCCTCCACCAGCGCGCCCACGCCCCCGGCCGCCACGATCGCCTCGCTCCCCTCGGGAATCCCCGCCAGGCTGGCCAGCACCACCATCGCCTTCTCCGCCGTGCCCCCGCCGCGCTCCGCCACCATCCGCACCAGCGGCGCCGCCGCCCCGGCGCTCACGGCGCGCTCCTTGTTCCGCCGCAGCGCGCAGAGCTTGTAGAGCGCCGTGAGCGCGTCCTTCTTCCCGCGGCTCGACCCGCCCACCATCAGCGCCACCAGCGCCGGCACGGCCCCGCTCGCGCCCACCGCCGCGCGGTGCTCCTCCGCCATGGCCAGGCTCAGCAGCGCGCACGCCGCGTTCTGCTTCGCCGCCGCCGTGCCCGTGCGCAGCGCGTGCACCAGGCCCTTGATCCCGCCCGGCGCGCCCGCGATCGCCGCGCGGTTCGCCTCCGCCAGCGACAGGTTCAGCAGCGCCGTCGCCGCGCTCTCCTGCGCCGCCGGGTCCGCGCTCCGCAGCAGCGGCACCAGCGCCGGGATCGCCCCCGCGCCCCCGATCAGCTCCCGCAGCTCCGTCGAAGAGTCGTCCTCCCACAGCCCTGAGGCCCCTAACCCTAACCCTAACCCTAGCTCCGGCTCCCTATCTCCCGGGCCCGGCGCCGGGCCCGGCGGGATCGAGGCCAGGCGCTCGAGCTCGCCCGAGATGTCGGAGCTGAAGCTCGAGTAGTCGGAGAAGCCGCGGGAGATCTCCAGCAGCTCCTCCGGCGCCGCCGCGGCCTCCGCCTCCGCCGATTTCGCCGCGGCGAGCTCCCGCAGCCGCACGTCGACGGCGGAGTCCGTGAGCCCCTCCGACGCCGCCGGCGAACCGGGCGGCGGCAGGTACGGGTCGGCCCTGACGAACTTCGACCGGACGGTCCGCATGGACCGGCCGAGAGAGCGGTGGGCGCGAGGCGAGGACGACGACGACGACGACGACGGCGAGGAGCCGCGCGGGGCCGGGGAAGCAGCGAGCTGAGAGTCGGCGAGCGACACCATGGCTACGCAGACGAAGCGGATAGAGAGTAAATTCGATTAAATGAGAAAGAAGAGGGCGAGGAAGAGGTTACGAGACGAAGCCATGGGAGAGGAGCTCGGAAAGGTCTCTAATGGCGGGTGATGGAATGATTGTCTTCCCTACGGACACTACCCTCCTAAGACAAAAAAAAAAAATTTCTATTTAATTTTTTTTAAAAAATATTTCTAATCTAATCTTATTTTTATANTGTCTTCCCTACGGACACTACCCTCCTAAGACAAAAAAAAAAAATTTCTATTTAATTTTTTTTAAAAAATATTTCTAATCTAATCTTATTTTTATAAATTTTTTTAAAAATAAATTATTAATTTTTATATAGGTTGGTATGTTAAGTGTATGGAAGATTTTTTTTTTTCTAGTTCGGTTGGAACCTTTTCGCTTCTTATATTCTTTTTATTTGTAAATTTTACATATATATAATTTGTTTTTTTTCTCATATGTTCAGATCATTACGAATCCGAACTGATTTTGAATGATCTTTCTTTGCTCTTGGTATAGACTCGTTTGGAACCAAGATAAAACCATAATATGGTTGTCAATAATTTTTATTTGGTATGAAATTATATCTAGAACTTCATATCATTGTTAGTATCTCAATAAAATAATATATATCAATAAAAGATTAGTAGTCTATTACACGTGTAGAACAGCTTGTCAAAATATGAGAGAAAGAATAATGATAAATTTTTAACTTATGACGTGTTGGAAAATGAAAAAGGTGGGAGAAAAAATTAATCTTCCATCCACTTAAAATTTTAAAATGTATTAAAGTTATTAATTTATTTTTTTTAATTTATAAAAATGAGGTTAGGCTGAAAATATATATTTTTTTAACAAGGCTAAACAAGTCAATAGCTCACCACCGTGTGGGCCCCGCAGGGATGGACCCCACGTGTCAGTTTCTCGGCTGCTGTGTTTACTGTGCGGCTGAAGACCACTTCCTTTTGCGTTCAAATTGGTAAATAATTACCTGCACCCGTGCTTTTCGTTCTACTTAATAATGATCAATAATTTAAGATCAATTTTTAATTTAATAATTATGATTAATTAGGGAATAAGGAGTAAACAGAGAGATAGTATTTGATTAATAGAAATAGATGGTTCAAAATTGCTTTTAATTTTAGGGCCTCAAAAATTAAGAATATAATTTTAAAAATTAAAATATCTTATTAGATCGTAAAAAAAAAATTATCAGGTGCTTTATTTAAAAAACTAATATTTTTAATTCTGAAATTATTTCTTCTAAATTACCTTCTAGGGCAAACATTTCGTACTTTCGAGTGCAAACA
The DNA here is from genome assembly GCF_001540865.1 of Ananas comosus. Taxonomy (NCBI): domain Eukaryota; kingdom Viridiplantae; phylum Streptophyta; class Magnoliopsida; order Poales; family Bromeliaceae; genus Ananas; species Ananas comosus. The sequence goes on from NC_033621.1 coordinate 3,468,933, forward strand.
TTCCTGCTTATGTGTCATATTGTGATTGGCCTTGCATTAATCTCTTATTTTTATTAATTCAAACTTTATTGACCCAAAATGCTGTAGTGGTTAACTGCTAAAAATATCAATACATAAAATACAAAAATATTTGATAAATTATATAAATATTCAGCTTTAAAATATCTCATGTAGTTGTTAAAATGTGTAACAGCCTACAAGAATAAGTTTTTTTAATGCATTCCAATAAAATAGTTTTTTAAGAACCAAAATATTTTCTCAATAATAAGTAGGCATAAAAAGGCTCTAGATTGTTTGGCTGCTTCAAATAATGAAAATTTTTTAAAAATTAGAATTCTTAGTTTTCTGAATTCATTGCTTGGTTCATAAATTAGTAAAAATTTAATTTATTTCGAAAGATTTGGTATAACTTATTTGTAAATAAATATTCTCATCTAAATTTTATTAATATTTTTTTAAAAAAAAAAGATTTACTGCTAGTAAAGTTGTCAGCGTGCTACATAGATTAGAATCAACATTTATTTAGAAAAGAGTGGGGGAATGGAGATGAGTGTTTTTATCCCCACATTAGAGATGTCAACAGGGTCAGATTTGGAGTAGGTTTTTAAAACCCGAACGCAAACCAGACTATCAAACCAGAATTTCAATACGAATTCGTATCCAACGGATTTTGAAAATTCATATCTAAACATTAATTCGACCAAAAACTGAGAACTCGAACACGAAACAATTATTTATTTTTATCATATTTTCAAAGCATATTATATTAAAATTTAAATTTTTTAAAATACAAATGCAAATATAAAATCAAACATTCATATATTTTATATAATATAAAATCAATTCGGGTTCGGGTCTAACTCAAATTCGGATTAGGTATAGACAAAATCTGTACTCGAATCCAAATTTGTCAGATTTTCATAGTTTATTACCCGCATTCGAAACCATACTAGTTTAGCATTACATAAATATATTCATACCATCGACAATCCGGCCTACTGGCTCTAATGGTCCCTAAACCTTTACTCATTTACACTTAATTTATTCATAATTTCTTTTTTGTAGGTTTATAATTTTTACATTTTACTTAGTTAGGTTTCAATAGTTCAAATTTTTATTAATTTTGACAGAACATATCATGTTAAATTCAATAAAATTCTACCTACCATAGATTAAGATAAAAGTCTAATAATTTTAGGCCAGTTTTGGTATTGACCTTTTTAAAATTATTCAAAAAAAATTCAGTGATACGTCTTTCTCAGCGCCGAGAACATCGCATGCTTTCGAAAAATTGTAGCAGGCAGCAGGCATTATTTGCGGGGATGAGATTGCTTGCAGGCATTAAAAAACGATATTAAGGCTGGTAAAATTGCTGTTGACGCTGATGGGTGCCGGTATAATTGAGAAGGGGTAGGGGAGTTAAAGTAGAAGAATGATTGGAAATTTAACTAAAAAGTACAAATGCTTTAATATATCTTTTCTAAACAAAAAGTTAGATAAAGATTGAGACAAATGGCACAATTAATCCCCAATATAAGCTGTTGCAGCGAGCTCTTTATGAGCCGTGTAGGGGTGTCAACGAGCTGAACGAGAGCGAGTTGGGTCAGATTCGTATAAACAAGCCGAACATGAACTAACTCATTAAAGAATTGAGCTTCTTTTTTTTTTTTTTTTTTTTTTTTTTTTTTTTTTTTTTTTTGAGAACGAGGTAGCTAGCTACCTGCTTCATTCATTAGGCAAAATGAACTAAGCGTACATAAGTGGAAACATCTTGGGCCTCCGAAAAAAGGAAAGAGAAAAGAAATAAAAATGCGAAAAAGGTAAAGTAACGTAAAGCAAAGTAAAGTGGTCAAGAGTAAGTAAGATGAGGGGAAGCGAGGAGAATCAGAGAGACTCGGTCCAGGCTTTCGACAAGGTGGTGACGCGATCAAGGGCTCGTGTAGCGTTAGGAAGGTGTCCGCGAAAAACCGTGTTGTTACGTTCTGTCCAGATAACCCACCAGGTTGCCGCCAACGAGTTTAGGCTTTTCAATCTCTTCACTTTATCAGCGATATTGGATGTGATTGTCCAAATTGAGTTAAAATATTTGGCTCGTATTCGGATCATTTATTAACGTGTTGAACACGAGATGAACATGAATTGGATCATAAACAATAAATTAAAAGAATTAGAAAGTATTTATATAAAAAATAAATTTATAAACTTTTAGCTATTAGATTTTGATCTAATATTTAAATTTTTACATATAAATGGATCTTTTTATAATTAATGGGCTTTGTATTTAGATTGAGCTAAAAATTAAATAGTAAAAATTTGTATTATATATATAATTATTTATTTATATTATATAAATATAAAATATATGTATTCAAGCTATTATCAAGTTGAACACGAGCAAAATGACCCCAGCTCGTATTGAAAAATTCAGTTCATGTTCGACTTGTTTACTAATCGAGTGATTCGATCTCGGGCTCACTTCGAACCGAACACGAGCCGACTTGCAAACAGCGGGCTAGATTGCCACCCCTAGTGCCTATTTGTTTGGGTGAAAGTGGAGAGGAGTGAAGTCACTTTCGATCATAAACGATCACTTTCTCTATTTGTTTCGCCGTAATAAAAATACAATCGAAACTCGAGTTATCTGAAACAACATAATTAACTTCGTTCCGCCCTGGGCCGAAGTCAATTACGATAAAAAAAAGGTGAAAAAAATAATAAAATAATACAATAAGTAATATTAGTTATATTTAAAATATTTAATTATGTCACTAATTACTCTTTTTATTTAGTTTGCATATTTAAAATATGATAAAATTTGATTAGTTAAGTTTTAGTATAGTTTGACATTTCAAATATAATGAAAATTGATTAAATATTTATATAATTTTTTTACTTCAAAATTTTATTGTTGTATTATTATAATTTATGTATAAACAAATAAAAGTTGTTTATTAAATTTTTTAATTATATAGAAATATAATTATATTATTTTTATTTATTATTTATTAAGTTATTTATTATTTATATATAAATTATAACTTTACATTATTAAATTTCTATAAAACAAACTGTAGAATTGAAGAAATTTTATTTTCATAACTATAAAATAAATAGAAAGAAAAAAAAAATTGTTATCGAGTTTAATTTCAATCTAAAATTTATTTTAATTCAAAGTTTAATTTTGGTAAAACAAATAGGACCTGACCCTGCGGTTGTTTTAGGCTTTGACCCCGCGGGAGAGGGTTTCCGCAAGGAATCGTTTCTCTTGTTAAAAGTTGGGCAAAACAAGTTGGGTATCCGCAGGGGTACAGATTTGGATTTGGATTTGGATTTGGATTTGGGTTAGGTTTGGTGGGTGGCGGGTGGTGGGCGTTGGATGTGTGGGGCAGGGGATGGTGAGACGCGCGTCAAAATAAACCGATGCCCGGCGGATTCTGTGGGATCACACCGTGCCCATTTTCTTTTTTCTTTTTCTTTTCTTTTTTTAGCTTTTTGGTCCTTCTGCCGTCAAAATAGTGTAGGTCAACGACGCGCTCGGCGAGCATGTAGTTGTGCAGTATTAAAATCATAGTTAATTAATTTGAATACGATAAAAATTTGATATGAATAAAATTTATATTTTAATTTTTAAATTTGTTGAAAAATATGGTTTAAAAATCGGATTCGTTAATAATTTGTATATGCGATTTATACGAGAGTTTTATGTTTATTATATTATTTAAAAATTCGGAGCAAAAATTTATCTGTTCAATTAATTTATTTCTCACACAAACAAATGGGGGAGTGAGAGGTCCACTCCACACTGTCCACGAGCCTCGTGGACCCCGCTATTTTCCAACCCCGTATCGTCGTCCTTCCTCTTTTCTTCTTTTGCTGTAGTCCCGTCTTCGTTTTTTTCTTCAAAATCGAACGGGAAGGTTGCTCGACTGCTCACGACGAGGTGCACGAATCTGCGGAGCAGTGGTCGCGCATCATCGGTTCAAGAAATTTCAACTTTCTGCAGCCGTCCAATCCAAATTTTTTTTGAGAAATTTCATCTTTCCACCACAGCTCGATTCGAATTTTTTGAAATATAATTCGGGGAATCCGTTTTGCATGCGAATACTGAGCAAGGAAAGAAAACGCGTTTTATTCCGATTTTTTGGAAAAAGTTCGTAAACAGAGTGTTTTATTCGTTTTGACGATTTTTTGTGAATAATTCGCGTAATATATGCGAATTAACTAAATAAGATTAAAACTTATTCTGAAACATTTTTTACTAGATTAAATTCTTTAGATAGCGTAGCGTCAGCCCGAGTTTTAAATTTTCTCTCTTTTAGGGGACTCTGAGTTTGATTCCTATATTATGCGTCATCTAATATTCACCATACATATTTGTAGGGACTGTTAAGATTAATTTTGAACTGTTTTTCACTAATTGTCAATATTAATTTGAACCGTTTTCTAATATGCACCATATACGTGAGTATAGAGTTTTTTTTTTTTTAAAGAGAATTGTAGCAAACTATTCGCTTCGTTTATTTTTTAGAAATAAAATCAGTTGGAAATATAAAGCAACCAAACTTCGAACTCGGAATCTCGGATGCCAAACATCAAACCCTAAACGAAAACAAATAGGATATTTTTTTATCCAACTTTCTTATTATATGTAAAGCAATCTCCCCATCGTCCCAAACGGAGCGTCTAGTTCGATATCAACACCTCCAATCTTGAATATAGGAATTAACCTATTTGCTCTTTTTGATTGTTCATTCAATTTCTATTATTCATATTATTCACTAGTTCGATAGTTAAACTGTCAGTTCGAATGATTTAAAGCAGATTTTTGATTTATTCGCTTCAAGAAATTGAACCGAACGACTTTATAAAATGGGTCACAATTGGACTGATTTAAGCCGGCTAAATGCGATATCCACACTACTAGGATTGATGATTTTTAGTCTAATTAAAATTGAATTAGAATTAATGATTTAGTTAATTAGTTTAAATTCATGATTTTGTGACTTATGACCGTTAGGAAAATTGTCTTTGAATTAATCGGAATCTCTAATCCAATGGATGGAAATAGCTTATACAGTAACTAGTAAGATGTTTAAAAAAGAAAAGAAAAAAAAATTGGGCAACTGCAGTGAAGTATATTTGTAATATATACTGAGACATATTAGAAAAGAAAAGGAAAAAAAAAAAAAAGAAAACAATNTATATATATATATATATATATATATATATATATATATATATATATATATATATATATATATATATACATTTGAGTAAAACAAACAAGAAACCAAAATCATATATCTCTTCATTTGCCAGTAATATTCTACTTGATTTCCATATTTTTTATTACAATTTTTTTCAATACATCTCTTTATATGGCATCTCATATCTCTTAATTTGACATTAATATCTTTTTGAATAGAATGTTTGATTAGAATCCCCATCAATCGTATCTTCCTTATATTGGTAAAATGAAAATAACAAGCGTAAAACTTAAAAACAAATAATCAGTCGAGATTTTACAAATGAACTGCTAATTTCACACGGCATAGGTCTAGCTTAGAAATGCATTCTTCAAGCAACTTGTTTGATGCTTTAGAGCTAGCTCTGGGCACATGATATTATCTTGGAGCCCCAGAATGGAACATTTTAAGTTTCGCCATGTGGAGCCGCAAGTTCTGCTCTCCTGAAATATAAAATAAAACCAACAATTAAAAATAAAGTACATGCGTAGAAAATATCACAAATAATGTAGCATGCGTGTTTAAGAGATAAATACCACTTGGCGTTGTTCGCCACGTGGAGCCGCAGGTTCTGCTCTCCTGTAATGCAAAATAAAACCAACAATTAAAAATAAAGCATGTGCTTAGGAAATATCACAAATAATATAGCATGCGTGTCTAAGAGATAAATACCACATGACGTTGTTCGCCACGTGGAGCCGCAGGTTCTGCTCTCCTGGAAAGCAAAATAAAACCAACAATTAAAAATAAAGCACGTGCTTAGAAAATGTCAAAAATAATATAACTTGCGTGTTTAAGAGATAAATACCACTTGACGCTATTAAGCTTAATAGCTAATTGGGATCGAACTCAGGGCCTCAAAGAGAACTCGAAGCATGACTATGCTAATATACAATATCACTTGACACCACCCCATTATATATATGCCCTTATACCTAAACTTTTGTTAGGTTAAAATTTTCATCACAACTTGTACCTATCTCATCACCTTTGATACACATATATATACTACTAATTTGTAAATATGGAAATAGATATAAATGTTTTGAACATTTATGAAATGAATCTTGGTGATGCCCCAAATCTATAAGATGATTTAGTAATGATCTGATTCGCGTAGATTAACTACACATTTATACACTCCTTTATTAGTCAGTTTTTCTCACTAAAGAGCTAAACACCAAATGGCTTTTTTCTCCATTTTCAAATTATTATTATGAATAGTAATGATAATTTAAAATGGAGGTTTTTGGGGGAAAAAGAAATAAAAAGCGTTGGTGTGGGGTATTGCAAAAGTAATTTGCTAATTATCTTTGGTTCAAAAATGTCACTAAATAAAGAAGAAAATTACACAAACTATACATATATAAGATGCTAAATTACAAATCATCAAGCTGTAATATTTTGTCACCCTATGGTTTAGGGTTATAGCATATATATATTGTTACCTTATTTAATGGCAGATTTTTCTATAATAATTTAAAATAAAAATTACAAAACAGTAAAGTGCTATACTTTAAATCATATTGTTTTAAGCTACAATATGTATACATTTATCATGGATTGTTCAGAAAAAAATTTTGTTCAGAAAAAAAAAACAAAAAATGGATAACGAAAAACTCCTCTACGGGACCTTTAGATATCACGGAGAAATGCTCTCTCTATAAACTTGATTTAACAAAGATACGGAATTATACCAAGTAAGCACCTGCACCCTAACAACGAATGCTGGTAGAGCCCTTTGCTCACCAATCAAACCACTAGGGTGATTGAGCAAACTACGATGACGATGAAACTTTTTTTTTGAGAGCTAGGTAGCATGTTATTCACTTTATTTATTTATTTTAAAAATAAATTTAGCTAGAAATGTGAATCAACTAGTATTCGAACTTAGGAACTCAGGTACAAACCACCAAACGCTTTGCCATTTGCGTCAGGGACGGTCGGTGATGACGGTGAAAATAAGAAAAGAAATTGAAGGAAATGTCACTATCAGTCGAGAAACCTGTTAGCGAAGGTCAAAATTATAAGAAATAGGAAAAGGAAAGTGATACTCAAAAGCAGGATAGGAGAGCGGGGATGTATTTCTTACCGCCGTCAGTCGAGAATTAGTAGCAGATTAGGGTTGTATACTTAGATTTGGAGGCGTATATATATTAGGGCAGAGCGAGCAAGGGAAGGAAAATGGGGAAAGTTTACCCGAACATTTAAGCCGTTGTTTGGTTATACATAATTGTAACGACACTACAGTTATAACAAAGTGCAGATCCATATATGGCATTTGGTTTGATATATTTAAATTCAAGTGCTGTAATTAAAATGACACGAGGAGATCCAACTACAACAATTGGAACTACCCCCAAATTTGGGACAGTCCCAATTGCAGCAGCTAGAGAGATTAACTGTAAATAAAAACCATATGTTTACTGTGACACCCTGCTTTCTAGAGGGTGTCACTTATGCTAGGACTACTCTAGCCAAGCATGCTTAACCCTTTTAACTTCTTGGCTTAGCTACTGGCCAAAATATTATCGCCAGATTAAAAAAAGTTTTATTCATATTATACTTTATATATTGAACTATTCTAAATTCTAGAAGTGCCACAGTTTTCGTTAGACTCAAGTATACTTATAAGCACTAGGCAATATGAGACTTGCCGCGCTAGTCTTATCCAACTTTGTGGGATAGTCTCACTTTACTCACAATAATCGTTAGTCAGGAAGCTGTACTCTGCCTCTGTTGTATATGAAAGTTGTTAACAAATATTGGTTAAAAAATGTAGAGAATATATTTAACTAAATTTGACATAAAAATAATAAAATACATAAAAATAATTTAAAACGAGCTTTTAGTGATCTATCATGGAGACTTATATAATAATATATTGTGTCCTTGAACAAAAATATAGTACAATATAACGAATAAAAAAAACCACTATAAAATAGAAGAGTAGAGTGTCATTAAGCCAAATAAAATTTGCCTCCAATTACTGGTACTTTTATGCATACAATTGTATATATATAGAATTAGGCTGGAATACTATAAATAGTAAAACGTTTTTTTTACTATCAAGTTTTTAACCCTTGGATGAAAAATTGTAGAGTCAGGATGATATTAGTCGGTTAGAGTTGAGTGGTTCCCCTAGGGTTGAGTGGTCCCCACTGGGTTATAGTATTTAATTCAATGGTTACAAATAATGAAAAGAGTTGATCCAAAGGCTAAAAAACTGGTAGCAACAATGGAATTTTGCTACTAATAGTAGCCCAGTCCAACTATAATTATATAATATATTATATAAAATATATATATATATATATATAAATATAGTTGGGCTAGATCGGAGTACTATCGATAGCAACGGCTACATTGCCACCCATTTGTTTTGATGATAGGCCTCCAAATCGACGATCGCACCGTGAACATGATCTATACCACATGAAGTTCGTAGAAATCAAATTTCAATCTTTTTGATATCATTTGCCTAATGATCAAAGGGTTTCAAAGTTAATTTTAATGGTCATATGAGGCGTTTTTCTCGCTTTAACGGCGTAAAGATATCCAAATCAATTGAATTTTATTAGAAAAATTTTTAAACTATTTAAATAAGATCTATACTCTTGATCTTGACTACAAGACTCCTATCATCATTTTTTAGAAGAATATTCATTTTCAGCCGTTCATTTTGTGTCCACTCGGATGGATAGAAATAATATTGAAATGTAAAAATTTGATTCTAAATACTTCAAGTGGTATAGATCATTTCAACGATGCTGATCGTCGATTTTGAGCTCTATCATCGAAAACAAATATGTGGCAACGGAGCCTTGCTACCGATAGTTTCTAGCTCAACTCTCTCCTTCTCTCTCTCTCTTCTATATATATATATATAAAGAGAGAGAGGCGGGGGGGGGGGGAGAGTGAGCTAGAATACCTCTCTCTCTCTCTCTCTCTCTCCTATATAATATATAATAATATATATATATATATATATATATATATATATATATATATATATATAGGCTGGCTACTATACTTATATGAGTATATAGAGGCCTTTGTACTCATAAGTTTTTAGCCGTTCAGATGAAAAATATGCGGTAAGATGAAGAGTGATTACGGTTAGTTGATAGTGGGCCCCTAGTTGAGTGAGGTAATCATGTTGAATAGTATATAATCATTAACGGGTGAAAATATTAAAGGGTAATCGATAACAGCCAAAACATTATGAATACAAAAGGCTCTATACTCATAAGAGTATAGTAGCCGGACTCTCTCTCTCTCTCTCTCTATATATATAGAGATATATATATAATATATAGAGAGAGAGAGAGAGAGAGAGAGAGAGAGAGTCCGGCTGGAATACTATCGATAACACTAAGGGTTTTGTGCTATCGAGTTTTCCACCATTAGATTTAACTTTTTAATTATTTTTACCCATTAGATTATACTATTCAACCAACCACCCACTTAACCCTAAAGAGCCACATCATCTTAACAGCATATTTCTCGATCCAAAGGCTTAAACACTAATAGCACCAACAGCTTGGTGCTATTAATAGCACCAACAAAGCGCTATTGGTGCTATTAATTTTTTAGCCCTTGGATTGAGAGATGTGTAGTTAGGATGATGTGGACCTCCTAGGATTGAGTAAGTGGTTGGTTGAATAGTATAATCTAACGGATAAAAATAATCAAAAGGTTAAAATCTAACGGTGGAAAACTCGATAGCACAAAATTCTTGATGCTATTGATAATATCGATCCCAACTGGGCTCTCTCTCTCTATATATATAGATAAGTTAGGGCTACTATACACTTACGAGTATAGAACCTTTTATACTCATAAATTTTTGGTCATTGAATGAAGGACCGTGTGGTGAGGATGATAGCAGTCCCTACAGAGAGAGAGAGAGAGAGGGAGATAGAAGGTATTGTGTGCTATTAGGAGCACGGAGGTCTTCATGCTCCTAAGCCATTTTCGATGATAGAGTTTTCGAATTGACGATTGGCTTCGTTAAATTTGATCTACTATATTTAAAGTATCTGGAAAATAAATTTTGTAACTTTTTTATATCATTTAACGAAAAGGGTTTTTCAGCCGTTGATTTTAAACTCTTTCGATCACTGGGTAAATGATATCGAAAAATCGAAATATTTATTTTCTAAATACTTCAAATATGGTAGATCAAGTCTAACGGACTTAGTCGTCGATTTAGAAACTCCATCATTGAAAACGGCTTAGGAGCTCAAAGGCCTCCGTGCCTCTAATAATATACAAGACCTACTCTCTCTCTCTCTCTCTCTCTCTCTCTATATATATATATATATATATATATATATATATATAAAACTTTTTATGTATATATATGTATATGATGTAAGACGATAAATATTTTAGTTTTATAAGGAATGCATATAGATTTTTTTTTAGACAATGTAAATAAATTATACAGTGAAGAATTTTTTTTAAAAAATATATGAATGATGAATGAAAATTTTATTAATTTTTGATCACTTTCCGCCGTTAATTTACTTTTTTGATCATTTTCACCCGTTAGTTATACTATTCAACCAACCACCCACTCAACCCTAGGGGCCACATCATTCTAACCGCACATCTCTTATCCAATGCGCAAAAACTTGGTAGCCACCAATGACTTGGTGGCTATTAATAGTATATTAGCCTAATATATATATATTAATATTATATATATAATATATATATATATAAAATTATAATATATATATATATATATATATATAAATTATATATCATGTTTTGTTAGTGGTGTCTATGCTATATTTGTGTCCTATTTTTTTTTGAAAACTGTTGAGTCGTCGTGTCCGATTTGTGTCATATCTTTTATCTCATGTCAGCATTTGTACCGTGTAGTTCCTAAAAAATATATACGAAATAACGAAAATGTTAGAAGGGCTTACTCTTCGCCCTTTAAAAAAACAGAGTGTATGATTTATCTTTCTTCTAGAACAATTAAAAATGTATGAAGAAGCACTCAAGACATTTGGAAGTAGACCCTCAAACTTTTATTTTTTGATTAAGACCTTCTAGACTTCTATTTTTTTTTTTTTAATTTGAATCTTTATACTTAATTAACTTAAAATCCTTATCAAATTTAACGATTCCATTAGTCATTAATTATTAATTGGTCTAGTTTTATTAGGCTAAAAGTTAATTAAAGTCATTAAACTCGGTAAAATCACCATTAATTTTGGTGCGCTGGGGCTGAATCAAAAAAGAAAATCTGACGAGGCGGTTTCAACGTGTTCTATAGTTGAGGGGGTGTCCATTCATTTTCACCTTTCGCGTCGTTATGGAGATGCGAATCGAACGGTGAATAATCCTTTGGGAAGGTCCTGCGTGAACATTCCTTGCCCCCGTCGGACGAATGGAACATATACCACCGACCCTGTGTTGAGTAAAGGATTAATTTCAAACAGGTCCCTATAGAAGTATCAAATAGCATATGAATTCTTATAAAATATAAAAAATCAGATTAATTCTTTCAATAATTCTCTAGCACAAGTGGCAAAGGGTTTGATGACTGGTATTTGAAATCCCAAGTTTAAAGTCTAGTTGTTTTATATTTTCAACATTAGTGCGTAAAATAACTATTTTATTTTTATAAATTTGTTTCTGCAAAAAAGCTAGTTTTCTTTCTCACTTCTCGTCTTCGTCGCAGCACGTGTGACATGCTTCATTCTTGCCGCGACCAACGCCTCGTCTTCATCGTGATACGTACGGCATACCTCATTTTTGTCACCGCCATGAATAAAAAGGACAATATAAATTTCTAAACGCGACATCAATATTAGAATAAGATGTAAAAAGATAATTTTAATTCTTAGCTAATTATGGTTAGTTTTTTTAATTTATAGTTATTTAACTTTTTATAACAGAATGATATATTTGCAGACGGAAGGATTTGGAGGAATAAATTTGATAACTTAAATTTTTTAGAGGTACGTTTACTATTTGATATCTCTACGGGAGTTATATGCAATTATCCCTTGAACGAAAAACTCGTGTTGTGCCCTATATCTATTTCGTACACACAACTCCGAGGAGCGGCGCGGTTGTGAGAGAGGGGGAGAGAGAGAGAGGAGTTTAGCTTGGAATCGATCCATGGCGATGGCGTCGTCCCCAAAACCCGACACCGACTCCGAGTCCGAGGAGTGGAGCGATAACCCTAACTCTAGCGCCCTTCCCCTAGGGCGAAACGCTAACCCTAACCCTAACCCTAACCCTAACCCTAGCCCTAACCCTAGCCCCGACGACCCCCTCGGAGCCGCCCCCGTCGTCTGCCTCATGAGGTTCGCCGGCGACTCCGCCGCCGGCGCCTTCATCGGCTCCATCTTCGGTTACGGTGAGTGATTCCCCCTCAACTATACGCCGTTTTGAAATTGGCCCCTTAATTTTGGTATTTTCGATTCACGCCTCTTTAATTTCTAATATATTTTTTTAATGTGATATATTCTAGTTCATTTGGTAGAAAATTTTGTTGAATTTGATGCCTATATCATATATTAGATATTAGCAGTTAATTGCTCGTATTTTATCTGCTATCAAGTTAGAATTTGTTATTGAATTAAACGCTAGTTTTGCTAGATTTAATGGTTTAAATTACATTTCTGCAAATGAGACTACAATTAAGTAACGACCAATAGCTAATGGATCTATGAAATGTAACAAAATTTCTCATTTAGCTACGGATAAAAATTTAAATTAAAAAAAAAATTGGAAGTTGAGGGTGTGTTGATCAAAACATGTAAAATTATGATGCGTAATCCTAACCCTAGGTTATTCGCTTTTATGCTCTTCACCTCTGTAACTTTTCTCGTAACCATTGAGTTTTGAGGGTCATCTTTTTCCTTCATCTACTTCACATAATTGACATGTCCTATTACTTTTGATTTGCATGTTGCAATTTTCGTTGGTATAAGTTAGAACATTCTTGTGGTGAAAGGAGGCAACATTCAATTGTCGGGTATTTTTTGTTGTCGATGATGTTTCTAACTCATTGAGGAGATCTTCAGTCTACGCAACAGTGTCTAGAAAGCCATTATGAACTTAGGTAGAAAAAAATGATGTTTCGAGCTCATAGTTTGTATATAATTTTGCTGAGATATGTAAAGCATCTAGAAAATTGTGGATTGTGTTACGTGCTCATAGCTAATAAACAATTCATGTTTTGTGTTCCAAGCGAAAAAGATGAAATTAGTTCCAACAAAGGAAAGTCATATTTGATAAGAGATTGAAATCTTCTTAGTTTTTGCTTGCTCATTTTAGTGAGTTTCAGTTGGTGGAATTACTAACTCTGTCAATTTTAATAGGCAACTTTTTACATAATGCATTTCTTTTGTCAATGAAATGGAAATACGTCACATCGGCTGCTAAGCATCTGAAAATTTTACTGTGATAAAATGGGTTTTCATATTGAAAACACATATAGGCATTGGAAACAAGAAAGTTAACTCAACATTGTAGGAGCAAAAAAAATTGTCGAAATCAAGTATTAGCATAAACCAAATATTATCTTGAAAAAATAAATATGATGGAGTTACAGATGGACAAGATGTTTCAATTTCAAAACTAAACTAAATATCTTGTTGTTATTTGCTTATTACTTGTTTAATATCTGAGCATTTATTGAGTAGTTTATATGATTGAATTTTATTTTGTAAATTTACATTTAGTTTTTCTGTAACCCTAGATATTTATTGCATGTGTAATGTAGCAAAACATTGTAGAAGCAAAAAATGTTGAATTCAAGTATTAGCATATATCAAATATCATCTTGAAGAAATAAATATGATACAGTTACAGATGGACAAGATGTTTCAATTTACAAAACTAAACTAAATATCTTTTTGTTATTTGTTTTATACTTGTTCAATATTTGAACATTTATTGAGTAGTTCAGTGATTGAATTTTATTTTGTCAAATTTATATTTAGTTTTTCTGTAACCCTAGACATGCATTGCATGTGTAATGTGTCAATCCTTTCTAGTACCACTTGTTTTAGATGACGAATAACCAAGCTCGAAAGATTTACATGAAATCTGGTAAAATACTGTCTATCGAATCTCTTGAGTTAGTCGAGACGGATAATGGCTACTATTTGGGATGCATGTTGTGTCTAAAACCCAAATTGGACCTGGATTTTGTATAATCTCATGCAAAACCTAATTTTGTTTGAAAATACGTCCCGAACTGAGACTTTCTGCATGTATCATTTTTTATGTTTTTAAGGGTTGCTGGAAGTTATCTTGATTATTTTGCTAAAGTGGAAAATTAAGATGGTTTAGATGGTACAAATTGGAAGGGCTTTATGAGGCATGTGGATATTCAACTCACTGTCAAGATTGCATTTATTGAGGTCTAATGACTAATGAGAGACACATTATTGACATAGCAATGAAAATCCCCTTAGATTTAAGGAAGCCAGTAGATGAATTTATGAAGGAAACCTTAGGTTGTGGGTTGGCGGGCCTGAGATATTACTGCATGAAAGTTTTGAGGACTGATAGTGACAAATAAGATTAGATATAGATATTACTTCAATGATAGAGATTTGACCATCCTCTCATGGTTGGTATACGTTCAATGTTATCATTTTGCAATTGTCACAATTGCCCTATACTCTTGAGTGCAGGTGCAGATTTTCTCTTCCTATAATGTGACAACATCATTTACACCTAATCATCAGACATCGACTTAATAAGCAAGAAATTCCACCCTACGCGCTTGTATACATAACAAGTTAAATTCCACCCTATCTCCAGTTCATTGGCTAGAAAATTGATATGCCATTCTTCTATTTTCATGATTATGCCATAGATGGAAGGTTCTATGCGGAGTCTTATGATTTCCACATGCTATCATGCATTCATGCCCATCTACAGGCATATAGTAATAAAAGAGTGCAGTAATCTTTTTAGTGCAAATTCTTGGCTTGTCTAAAGTATTAATTAGAACAATATAACGTTTTGCTGAGGGTTATTTTCTGGAATTCGTTAATTATCTTGAAGTGGATGTATGCTTTTTATGGCCTGACATCATTCCCTGTAAATTTATCAGCAGTGGTGCATAAACTTATGCCCCTAGCTTAGTTGTCATTTTGTCATGGTGCTTTGTCATTCTGAAGTATGTAATTGTGCTGTAAGCTGCTCAAGTTTCACTTTCTCTATATATTGAAGCAGTGGACCATTATGGTTGATGATCACAATAATGATGATTAAAGTTGGACATAGCAGCATGTTGTTAAACATTCCACTCTTAATTCATGGTTTCTTTTCAGGTAAAGGATTGGTCAGTAAGAGAGGTTTCAAGGGCTCCTTTGCTGACGCAGGATCATCTGCTAAGGTAATATGCTAGTAATATTATATTCTTCTCAAGTTAATGGTATATACGTGACAATATTTTCGTGTGTGTTTTGTACTGTCTTATGTTGAATTCATGCTTGTTTGGATTATGCGTGACAATCTTTGCATTAACCTTTTGTACAAACTTTGATTGCACCTGTTTCTTGTGCCAGACCTTTGCTGTTCTTTCTGGAGTCCACAGTTTGGTTGCCTGTTTATTGAAGAGATTGCGAGGAAAAGATGATGGTGTGTCATCATTTGCATCTAGCATGTCTTGTTTATCATTGTTTTGTGACTGGATTAACCTATATTTCAAATAAACTTCCTTTTGTTCTCGCAGTCATCAATGCGGGTGTGGCAGGTTGCTGCACTGGTCTTGCTTTGAGCTTTCCAGGTACTTGTTTAGCTCTAATTAACACTAAAAGTGGAAGTTGCTGTATGATTATTGCCAGCTTTGTTGTTAGAATTGGAATACCATGAACAATGTATAAGTTTGTACATGCTTGTCTAACTGTGAAACATCATTAAAATCTGATATGAACGAGAAAAAAAAAAATTCAGTATGAGGAAGAGGCGGTCCAATTTGGTTGATCGGGTTACTTCAGCTCAAATGAGGTTGTAATTTTGCTACAATATAATAAGTTTTGATTTAATCTATCTATCCTAATTTTTTTTGTAGTTTTAGATGAAGTTTATTCTCTGCTTCCAAGTTAGATATATATATACCGCTCATGCATGAATCCTAAAGAGAAAAGAAACTACAGATTTATTGTATAGTAGCAGAAATGTTTTTCTTTTTCAAATAAAGAACATGGGACTCTTTATATATTGCTGCTTTTTTTTGTGTTTTTTTGTTTCCTTTTAAACATAAATTCTGTGTCATTCATCCTGGCGAGCTCAAGAATACTATCTCCAGGAAAAAAAAAAAAAGGAACAAAAAGAAAAGAAAAAAAAACAACATACAAGAAGTTACTCTTGGGCTATTGCTTTTTGTTGCCGAACAAATTCCATGGATGTACAGCCTACAAACAATCTGCTGTTCAGGAAACAAAAGTTGACAACAGTCCAATGCAATATGAGGTCTTAGGAGACTACATGCTCTGGACAGCTCTTTTGTCTGACAAATTATCCTGTATTTATTTCCAGGGGCGCCACAAGCTCTACTCCAGAGCTGTGTAACCTTTGGAGCATTTTCGTGTATAATGGAGGGGCTCAACAAGCAACAACCGGCGTTGGCTCTTCCTCATGCTTCTGCTCTCTTCGGAAGCAATACTAATGGAGGCCGCCAACAGAATGTCCTCCCTCCTTTCACTCTACCCCTACCTTGCGATCTTATGGAGGGATTCTCTTCCTTCTGCAGCTCCTTATCCAAGGATAAGAAGGCTACTTCCTCTTAACTTTTACAGCATCTATCCGGCTGCTTATTCACGTTTTATTATTCTTCAAAGTTGTGTAAATTTTGTGAGGAAGAGATAGAGGGCTTTAATTTTCCCGCATTTTACCTAATCACATTATGTTGGCGGCTACTTCGTTTTCGCTCATGTTAAATCTATGCTTTGGCGCATTTTTCTTAAATCTTTGTGGAATCTTATGCAAATGGTCAGTTCTCTCTACATTGATCTGAACTTCGAGGCGACAAAAGATGCCATTATTGTGTGAATAATTTGAGATTTTCGACCTCAAAATGCATTACTTGCAGTACTGAAAAGCATCAGAGTAGACTGATGTTGAAAATCTGATTAAATCTCAAGCTATCTCGGCCCCTTCAATTTTTTTCCAGTTTGGGTGTATATTTAGCCGTCCCTTTCTGGTGTGATGTTTCTTCGGCGGAGGTTCTAACCCTGCAACTTTGTTATGTTTTTCGACTTTTTCGGTGGCCTAAAACTTTGAAGCGTTTCTTTAGGCGAACGCATTCTCGAACCAGGCCTGTGTATTGCAATGGTGTTATCTTCTACAAATGTCCCAGAGGGAGGCTTTTGTTGTTGTTGCAGTAGTAGTAGTAGTAGTAGTAGTAGTAGTTGTTGAATTGTTTGGTGCCGCAGTTAATTGGGAGAACTCTTATTGTCTGTTTCTAATATGAAGTTTGGGTCTTTTACTCCTGCAATGTCACAGTATAGGTTGGTTTTACCTACCTTTTTAAGATAAGGTGGGTTTGGCAACACAGTAAGCAGAGGGTTGATGAGTTCACTCGATACCTAATTCTTACCTGTTCCCTACCTTCACTACTATTCTTTGTCATAAAATAAAGGGGGTGAAACCTCAGTGCTTACGCCTCGTTTGGTAGTGGGCCACCTACCGCCATCGCCTTGTGCCAAATAAGTTAAGACAGAAATCATATAAAGATATATATATATATATATATATATATATATATATATATATATATATATATATATAATTGTATTGTAGAAAAAAAATATTGATTGATAGATGAACTATTATGGGGTGTTGAGAGAAACTTACCCTAGATAAGCTTGTGTTAGGTATTTGAGTGAGTTGCTTAGCTTGCTTGTTTTCATCAAGGGTGGGTACTTGGCTGTGTCCCTGTGATCATTTCAAAATCCATTTAACCATTTTTTGACATGAAAATAAATTAATAGATGTACAATATCTAAATTGAAACATTAGATTTAAGTGCTCAAAATCTAGTTTTTTCTTAATTTCCACCATAGAAGCAGCAAACTTTTCTAAAAAACTCACTAAAAGCAAAAACATATATATATAATTGGGCCAAACATATGTCGGATTGTTGGCACTAACCATTAATCCCAAAAGTTCGAAGTATTAGAAATACACAACCAGTTCACTTAAGGCGTACAAACACAACGGCTACGGGTCTCGACCAACCTTACAACACTTTGAATATGACTCGACCCCATCGGCCTCCCCCCATTTTGAACATGACTCGGCCCAACGGCCTCCCGCAACAAGGCAGGATGCGGATCCCTTTAAACCAATAACATGCATGGACGCTAGTACTTTTTGGCATAGCTGGAACTTCTGTAGAAGTGCTATATATATATAGAGTATATAGAGTTTTGTTAGAATACTATCGGTAGTAAACGGCTCGGTTTACTATCGATTTGTTTTCGATGATAGAGCTTCCAAATTGATGATCGGCACCGTTAAACATGATCTAAACTGTTTAAACTATATGGAAATCAAATTTCACACATTTTCGATATTGTTCTCTTGTCCATCAAGTGAATAGAAAAATGAATTGCTGAAAATGAATATCCTTCAAAAAGTGATGATACAATTTTTATATTTGAGATCTAGAGTTTAGATCTTATTTTAAATAGTTTAAAGAATTTTCTAACAAAAATTTAGTTGATTTGAACTCTTCTATACGGTTAAACGAGCAAACGCACCGTATCGGCCATTAAAATTATAGATTCTGTGACTCTTTGATCGTTCAGTTAGTGATGCCAAAAAATCATGAAATTTGATTTCTAGATAATTTAAATGGTCTAGATCATGTTNAAGTTTTTAGAAATAAAATTTTAATTTTTTTCAACATCGTTTACTTAGTAAGTAAATTATGTCAAAATAAACGGTTGAAATTAAACAATATTTAAATTTTGAGAATAGAACTTTTAAATTCAAGATCAAGGATATTGATCTTGATTTAAATAGTTTAAAATATTTTCTATCAAAATTTGAATAAATTTAGATTATTCTATACCGTTAAACTACAAACTCGTCATATTAATCATTAAAAATTAATAATTTTGAAATGATATAATCATAAAGTAAACTATGCTGAAACAAATATAAAAATTTATCCCTAAAAATTTCAAATACTCTAAATCAGTTTTAACAGTATGGATTATTGATGTGAATATTTTAATATTGAAAATATGACTGTAGTATCGAAGTTTCGATACTGTAGATAGTATAGAAGCTTCGCTCTATATATAAATATAGCACCAAGTCATTGGTGTTTGTGGGTTTTTGGCCCATGGATAAAAGATTGTGTGGTTCAGATTATAATGACTATATATATATATATATATATATATATATATATATATATATATATATATATATATATTTTGAGTACATCTCTTGTGCTTTTGAAAATACGGAAACCTCCGTGTTTGTAAGTTGTTTACGACGATAGAAAATCCTATTCGACGATCAGCTTCATTAAGCATAATCTATACTATTGGAGTTATCTAGAAACTAAATTTCATATTTTTTCGACACCATTTATCAAGTGATCAAAATGTCTCAAAATTAACTATTTTAATGGTCGATGTGGCACATTTTTAAGTTCAACGGTGTAGAACAATCCAAATTACGTGAAACTTTAATAGAAAATTCTACTTAACATTAATAGTAAGATCAATAATTCTGATTTGAAATTTGAGTCTTTTATCACTATTTTTTATGAGGATTTTATTTTTAACCGTTCATTTTGAGGCTATTCGTTCACTAGACAAATAAAGTTAAAAAATTATGAAATTTGATTTCTAGATAGTTCCAATAGCGTCGATCATGTCTAACGAAATCGATCACCGAATTGGATGTCTCATCATCGAAAATAACTTACAAGTACGGAGGCTTCCGTACTTTCGAAAGTATAGGAGTCTCTCTCTCTCTCTCTCTCTCTCTCTCTCTCTATATATATATATATATATATATAGGTTAGGGTTATTATACTCTTAGGAAGATAGAATTCTTTATACTTATAAATTTTCGATCGTTGGATGAAGGGATGTGCGGTTAGGATGATAGTGACTTCCGGTTAATTTAATAGTAGTCCCCTAGGGTTGAGTGAGTGGTTGGTTGAATAGTATGATCTAATCGGTGAAAATAGTCAAAGAAATAGATCTAACGGCGGAAAACTTATGAGTACAAAGGGGCTTATACTCATAAGAGTATAGTAGTTGGACTCATATATATATATATAGAGAGAGAGAGAGAGAGAGAGAGAGAGAGAGAGAGAGAGAGAGAGAGAGTACGCCTTGTGTGCTATTAGGAGTACGGAGGCTTTCGACAATGGAGCTTTCGAATTAACGATCGTCTCCGTTAGATTTGATCTAACATATTTAAAGTATTTAGAAAATAAATTTTACGATTTTTTGATATCATTTACCTAGCAATCGAACGGATTCAAAATCAACAATTTTTAATAGTTAATATATCTTGTTTGCAAGTTTAACGGTGTAGAAGTATTCAAATCAGATAAAATTTTGATAGAAAATTTTTTGTATTATTTAGGCTTCGTTTGGGATTGCGTTACGTGCGGTGAGAAAGTACGATGGAAAAATATCCTGTTTGTTTCCATACGTAATATTGCGTTCCGTATATTGTGATGAGTCGGTTATGATATATTTTCCGCGTCCCACTGTAGAATGCAAAAGCATATCCCTATATGCTTTTTTTCTAATTCTATTTTATCTAACAGCGTCAGCTAGACCTCATTTGAGTCATTTATCACTATTTTTTTTTTGAGATTTTTATTTTCAGCCGTTCATTTTGAGGCTACTCGTTTACTAGGCAAACGAAGTCAAAAAATTATGAAATTTGGTTTCTAGATAGTTCCAATAGTGTAGATCATGTTTAATGGAATGGATCGCCGAATCGGACGTCCCCTCATTGAAAACAACTTATAAGCACGGAGGCCTCCGTACTTTCGAAAGCATAGGAGCCTAGCTCATATATATATATATATATATATATATATATATATATATATAGTTCGGCTCGTGTGTTTTTGAAAGCACCAATGTGTTTGTGCTAATTTTTTTGACCATTGGATCAATCCTAATAGTTCTCGCACAATACTGAATCCTGTTAAGTAACTATTATTATTTTACTTTTGATGCAATGGATAGCAATGGATAAAATGATAGGTTCTACGCTAAAGTATTGATGCTTTTAAAGGCTCAGTCGTATTATGCTCTAGATTTGGTTGCAAATTTCATGCTGGACCTGTTATTTCGTAATAAAATATACATAGCAAAACGTGCCAATCCTTAGAACGTGACTTTTTATGTCACCGAGTAAATTACCTACAGTAATCTTAATTAATTATATATAGTAAGATTAATTCCTAGGCCAGTGTAAAAGGTGTTTAATTTTGAATAACTGCTATCCTCTTACCTAACTCAAATTAATAAGCTTGTAAATGACCAAGTTTATATTTAGTATTGGAGATGTCAAAGATGCGTAATTGCGTACTGAAATAAACTATTGTTTATAAATTTTATCATCATATTTCTAGGTCAGAAACATATGCAAAATCTATATAAAAAAATTACTATAAAGAATTGAGTGATTCTCAGAAAATTAATGTTCAAGTTTATCTTTCATAGTTTGAGAGTCGTTAAATAAAATTACTCTGACGATTTGAATTTGATGAAATTTGAACCCAAAATTTTCTATTATGAAAGTATATATGCGAAACTACTGATTATTTAATATTTTTAATATTCTGTATTCGCACCAACCGTTCCTAGAGTAAGCGGCAAAGAACTTGTGGTTGGTACTCGAGATCCAAGTTCGAGTCCTAGTTGATTCATATTTACAACAAAGTTTATTTCTAAATAAAATAAATGAAGCTAAATTTATATCTAAATAAAATAAATGAAGCGGGTAGCGTACTATCTATCTCTCAAAAAAAAAAAAAAATTCTGTATTCGCAAGAAAGGTTTTGTTTTTTTGTTTTTTTGTGGCTGTTTTGGTTGATCAGCATCATCCACTAGAAACGAAAAATTAAAACCATTTACAAGTTACAACATCCAAAAAGTATTTTAAGGAAAACAACATGTTTCTATAATATTACATGTGCATCAATAAATCTAGTAATTAGCTTTACCGCAAAACATATATACCTAGGGCAATTACACTCACCTAAAAATGGCCTACAAACTGGTTTCTAGCTTTAATTTTAATTTATATGTTACCTACCATTAAATGACCAATTCATTCCCCAAAATAAAATAAATGGGACAAGTTCCTTATTTTAGATTTGGTCTATACAATTTATTTAAGATGATCAATAAAAATGCAATCGATCTATTCAGATGACCTGTAAAATTATAGTTGATCCAACGGTTATGATGTATCAGAACTCATTTTTTATGGACGGATGTAATTAAATATCCTTACATTCAGTTATTTATATATATAGTCTGGTTGCTATGCTGGTGCTATCAAGTTTTCTGCCGTTAGAATAGTTGATCCAACGGTTATGATGTATCAGAACTTATTTTTTATGGACGGACGTAATTAAATATCCTTACATTAAGTTTTATATATATATATATATATATATATATATATATATATATATATATATATATATATATAGTCTGTTCTATTCGGTGCTATCAAGTTTCTGCCGTTAGATTAATACCCTTTGTTATTTGTACCACCGTTAGATTATAATATTCAACCAACACACTTACTCACCCATGGAGCCCATATCATCCTAACTGCACATTTCTCAATTTAATGGCTAAAAAATTAATAGCACCAACAATCTTGGTGCTATTGATAATATTTCACCTATTTTTATATATATAAATATATATATATAATATATATATATTATATATATTATATATAGTGCTCTGGTATGCTTCTGAAGCACGGAGTGTTTTTTTTTCGTGCTTCTAATGTTTTGATTTGGGACTTTCGAATTCGACGATCAGCTCTGTTAGACTTGATTTAGAGTATTTTAAGTATCTAGAAAATAAATTTTGGATTTTTTGATATCATTTGCCTAGTGATGGAAGTGGCTCAAAATCAACGGCTGAAAATAAAAATCTTACAAAATATGATGATATGACATTAAAATTTTAGATAAAAAATATTGATCTTGTTTTATATAGGATAAAGAATTTCTATCTAAAAATTTTACATGATTTAGATATTTCTACACACCCGTTAAACTTGTAAACGGCTCACCACGGTAATAAAATTATTGATTTTGAGCCCCTTCGATCATAGGCAAAATGATATCGAAAAATCACAAAATTTATTTCTAGGTACTTCAAATACTCTAGATCAAATTTAACGACCAATCGTCGATTCGAAAGTCCAATATCGAAAACGACTTGGAAGCATGGAAGGCTCCGTGCTTCCAGAAACATACCAGCTTCACTCTATATATTATATATATATATAATATATATAAATATATATATATAATATATTATATATATATATATATATATAATGTACCGAAGTCCTAATTTAACTACAATCCAAATTTTCTGTGACGGTTCTATTTTCGGGGATAAGGAAATAGACTAGAAACGTTTCGCTCTTTTGTAAATCATGAACGAGGATGAGTCACAAAGAAGAATTATAGTCTATGATCTGTATTTGAACATCAAAATCATGATAAAAAGTACGTACGATTTTAATTTTTATATCGTCTAACACCTTAGAGTCATTTCCAATTAATACAAATTTTCTCCATCATAATACAGATTTTCTCCATCATTCAAACTTTATAATGGCCATTCTTAACAGCCGTGGGATTGAAATAACATCCCTTTTTTCAACTGAGTATGGCGTCGACAAAGAAAGCAAAATTGGATTTACAAGCGAAGTGATGAAATATTTTGACTTTGCAAAAGACTCAAACATTTCACGCAACAGCTCAGTGTAACTAAAATTAATTGCAGAACATTAAATTTCAAAGCTTGTGTACTTTATTTTTTTATAGGATTAATTATAGCCAGTAATTAATTTAAATTTTAAAGTCGAAATATTATTGACTAACTTAAATCAAATAAATTAAAATGTTGGATAGTAATATCAAAATATTGAAAGATTGAGCAGTCGACTCAAAATGCTCCATAGTTTAAAAAGTTTTGTATGTTCTTTTTTTTTATTTATTATAATTACATAATGTTAGAAGATCAAAGTTACCTGTACATGTAGCATTTTTCATTTAAGGCATATCTTTTATTTCTTAAAATAAAATTTTGTATATTAAACAGGGGACAGTGAATTGCTCGCAATCATTTCATTTAAAGTATTATTTGCAACAAAAAATATAAACTTAAAAATAATGTTTTGTTTACTTTTAGAAATTTTTTTAAACAAATTGTCTTCTGTTACTTTGCCAAGTTAACCAACCATAAAATTTTCCTCCAACACAGCAATTACATAGAATTAATGTTTGAAAAAATAAAAGAAAAATAACGAGGATACCCAGCACGTAGTGTCAATCCAAAACACAAAGTTAATTAAGGGGAGCAATTTCCGAACGCTGGATAGTTGAGGGAGTCTCCATACATATTTACCAAAATATTCATCACCAGATTGAGCAAATTCAATTTTAAAATTTTGATGCTACTATTCAAAATTTTGATTTATTTAGTTTGAAATAATTAATAATACTTTAACTTCATATTTAAGTTAATTATTTCTTTAACAAATTCATAGTTGTGAAAATTGTATAAAATACGCTAAATAAATCAGTAAAAATTAATAACGTATTTAAATTTTAAAGTTAAATTATCATTAACCGACTAAAATTAAATAAATTAAAAAATTAAATGATAAAATTAAAATTTTAAAATATTAATAGTTAATTTAAAATGATATATTAAATATGTTCTATAGTTAATTTAAAATGTATTGTGTGTTTGTATTAGGGGTGTAAACGAGCCGGCTCATGAGTTGGCCAACGAACAATAAGTTAAAAAGATTATATTGAATATATATAAAAACTAAATTTATAAAATCTTATTCAGTAGACTTTTATCTAATAGTCGAATTTTTACATAATAATAAGTCTTTTAATAATTGAGATCATCTTATAATTTTTATTTTGCTAAAAATTAAGTAATAAAACTAATATTATATATATAATTATTTATTTATATAATAAATATAAATTAAATAAGTTATATAAATATAAAATATATGTATTCGAGCTGTTATCAGCCGAACACGAGCGAGCTGACCCCAGCTCGTATTCGGTGTTTATTAAACGAGGCGAAAAATTCAGTTCGTGTTCGCTCGTTTACTAAACAAGCACGAGCCGAAAAATTCAGCTTGTGTTCGGCTCGTTTACTAAACAAGCGATTCGATTTCGAGCTCATTTCGAGCCGAATACGAACTGACTTGCAAACGACGAGCTGCGGTTTGTATCTACCACGCTCACCATCATTGACTTATTAAAAAACCCGACGCTCAATAACGCGTTCGAATCGAACGGACCAGTTCTACATATTGCCTTGGTTTGGTCCCGCGCCACGTGGGTCAAACGCCACGTTGTTTTAGATCAGTATCAACTTAAAAATTAATCTTTTTATTAGGAATGCGAGCCCGGTCGGAGCGGTCGTCGTTGTAGGTAGCTCTCGGTTGTTGTAACAAATATTTAAATAAAAGTTTTGAAGGTCGAGAAAGGTTTCACGTGAACGGAAACGTTAAACGAGACGCGGCAAGTGAGTCAGGCTTTGATCTTATTAGCAGGATTTACAAATCAAGCATCGATTTTATCAAGATTTTAATTAACTTAATTTATCTTACATATTTATATAGAGATTGGGTCAGCTTAGCTTTATTTTATTATTATTTTTTATTTCAAAATCATCTTATATCATATTTAAGATGTGCGAAACGATATTAATAAAAGAAGATTGAGCCTTGTAATATTTCTTCATGGTATCAGAATAAGAGATTCTGAATTCGAATCATGCTATACTTTTATTATTATTAATTTTCTCTCATTTAATTTAAGTCAACGTCAAAGCTTTGCAAAAAATCTCAAGTCCAAACTTAAGGGAAAGTGTTAAATATAAAAATATATAAACACCGTTCTCTAACAGCTTAAACTTTTAGAGTACAATGGTTATTTTACAGATCTGAACAAAATGCCAATTGTTGTGGTATGTAAAATTTTATCCAAATTTCAATACAAATGTGTATTTAATCAAAGCTAATATGGTATGAAAAAGCAAAAATCAAATAGATTCGAATTTTGATATAAATTTTATATCTGAATCCGAACAAATTTTATATTATATAATAAATACAAATTTGAATTTATATTTTAAAAATTGAGATTGGAATACAATATATTTTGAAATTGAGGAATGCTTCAATACACCATAAATATTAAAAATTAGTAAAGGGTATAGTTGGGATTTACATGAAGTAATCTGTTGAACAAGTTACCGATTTGAATTAGTTAACATGACAATATTGAAAAAAAAAATTAGTATATACCAAATTTGTGAGCATCCTTTAAATATTAAATATCTTATTTATTTTGATAACTTACCAAAGATGATACCCAATTTGTTAAGTATCCAGCTCAAAAAAATATTGAATTTAAATTTAAATTTAATTTTTGAAATTGGTATTGTAATGTAAAATTTTAATTTTGAAATTTATATTAAATTTTTAAATTTGAATCTAAATTGAACTTTTAATCTTAAAGCCAAACTTTAATTTTTGATTTAAATTGAAATTTTGAATTGGAACTAAAATTTTTATTTTAAATATGTGTTTTATATTTAAAAAAATTTGAATTTGATTTATAAAGTTTTAAATGTTGTTTTGAATTTAAATTTACAGCTTGGTTGTAATTTGAAATTCAACTATTATTGTAGGTATTTAAGAGGGTGACAATATTCTTAGTTGAATAAAACAAGTTTTGTTAACCAAACTATCTTATAAAGACTAAAATACCCTTTAAATAGGTATCTGGTGAATGGTACCTATGCTTCAATAGCAAGTCACCTCTAGAATCATATTAAATCTAAACCATCTATTAAAAAAAATAAATGGTCAAGATTTTTGTGGTGTATTGAGGTATTCCTTTTTGAAATTTAGTAAAGAGAAGTATTTGCTCTCGGGCTTGGGTTTTTAGTTTTGGTCGAGTTTTGTTTTGATTATGGATTTCTGAAATATGATGTGTTTGGATTCAGATTTAGTAGTCAAGTTCGAGTTCGGATTTTTAAAATTCTACTCTGAATCCAACCTACTAACATTCCTATTCTTATATTTTTATGTTTTTTCTCATAGTTATTGATGATTTACGAAACTATGGCTCAAGACTATTTGGCTGATTCGCTCGCGTAGGTCACAGATGAGCGCGACATAAATGTGTGTCGAATTAAAATAAATTTGCAAATAATTGGCACCAATAATTTACTGTTGGATGACTGAATTTTAAACGTAAAATAGAACAGAACGAAGAACGTACGAAATGGTGGGAAAAAATTGCTCCTACGTACGCTCAGCGACTTATAATCACCTGTCGTTTACAATGGACATTAACCGCCACTGAAACATTTTAAATGACGCACATTTGCTATTGTTTCGTGGATCAGATTCATTGGCGTGCCCAAATTTTCTACAATCCACCAATTTTGCGAACAATTCAAACACACTACCTTGATTGAGCTGTTCGTTTGATGATCTTATTAGTCCACCTTGGATTCGAGAAAAGTGCTCCTTGAAGGACTAACGAGTCAATAAGATGATGACACGTTAGGGCAAATTTTATGAAAAAATGCTTTTTATACATCCAAAAAAGAGTGCATTTTACACCCGTAATTCTAGAGCTGATAAAAATTAAATTGATTTTTAATAAAATTTTAAAAAATTAATTTAATAAGAATGATCTTAAAATGGAGTGGGTGTAAGATATACATCCCATTTTAGAGTGTACCTGTAGCATATGTATGTGAATTGTTCAAAGTCGTGCGCCTTCCGAATTATCGAAATGAAAGTATTTGCAGTAATGAATCTATCAATGTATTTTATGGTGGTCCTAATTTATTAATACAGTAGATTTTGTATTTTTTTAGATCGAATAAAAGAAATGTAGCCGTAAATACGCTTATGTGTTCTTTACATGTTCTATTGTGTAGATTATTCAGGAATTGTCTTCTGCTGAATCAATTTTGTGGGGCAATATAGAAAATATTAGACCCGCCGGTGTTTCACGAAAACAATGGAATCGTAGTTTAGTGGCGAGCGAAGTTTGGTCTAAATTCAGGAGGATTGCAATTGGAACATGGAAATAGGTTTTGCGATTGTTAGTCAGGTTCGAATCTAAATTCCTAATCTTTTTTTTTTCTGACTTGTAATCTCAATCTTTTTAATTTTTATATTTAAAATTATGTTTAAAATATTCATTAGCTCTAACAGTTAAAATATCATTCTGTTTAAAATATTTATTATCTTTAACAGTTTCAGATTATTCTTAATCTTATTCAGTTCAATAGTTTGAACTCAAATGCTTAAGAGAATAGGTCTATGTCTGATCAGTCGAATCAATTGGTTCAATCTGATTTTTAAATCATTGATACTTATTTAATCAAAATGAATAATAAAAGTTAAGAAGCTAATTTTAAACCGAAAGGTAAGGAAGTAAAATTAAAAAAATTGACTAAAAATTAAAAAAATTTAAAGGCAAGAGTCAAAATTAATTTAATAAATCAAATTAATTATTAAATTGATAAAATATAAACATAGCCTAGATCTGTTCAATATAAATTTATTTAATTTATCAATATTTCTAATTTTGATTATTCTAGTAAAACTCTATAGTGGATTATAAGTTTAAAATTTAAATTATACAGTTTAAATTTATTTATTGGTAAATTTAAATTGCACTATACTATTTAGATTTATTGAAGGTTTTTGTATACTTTTTAGGTTCTAAACTTAAAATTTATTTTGTTTTCAGCTTATATTTTAAATTACAATACATGATCTTATCATTTTGAAAGATCAATTTTTACTATTAAAATTTGAATTAATTTTGTCCATACAATTCTATTCTAAAAATAAATTTGAATTATATCCTATATTTCTAATCAATTATCCACATTAAATTTTTAAATAGTGATAAAGAATTAATATCTAAATTAAAAAAATTCTTTAAATTTTTTTAAACATATTAAATATGTTGAATTTAAATATTTGTCCACATTCAATTTTTTAAAATTACAAAATTAATGTCTAAGACAAATTCATAATTTTGTTAAACATATTGAATATGTTGAATTTAAATATTTATCAACATTACAATTTTTTTTAATTAGTGATACAAAATTAATGTCTAAAGTCGAACAATTCTAATTTTTTAATATATTAAATATATTCAATTTATAATTTTTTTTACCTACATTCAAAATTTTTTAAATAAGTGATACAAAATTAATGTCTAAACTATAGAAATTTAAAAATTTCTTAAACATATTAAATATGTTGAATTAAAATATTTACCAACATTACAAATTTTTTAAATAGTAATACAAAAGTCCTCTAGATTAAATTTCAATTTTTGGATTTTAAATATTTAATATTTAATATTTAAATTCAACATATTTAGAAATAAAACTATTTCTAAAAATTCTATAATTTAATTTAATGTCTAAATTTTAGAAACATTAATTTTTTTTTCTAAAATAAATGCTTAAATTAATGCCTAAATTTGGGTAATCAATCAAAATTTCAAATTAGTACAAATTAATGCGTAAATTTAGAATATTAATTAAAATTTTCTTTAAATATTGTATAGTTTAATTATAAAAAATAAACTAAAAATAACTTTATCTTTATCTCGTATTAATCAACAATTAAAATTTTTTTTATTTTTTAAAACTAAAGTACCGAATCATTTCTCTTCTTTCTCGTGGTGCCATGGCCCCAGAGCATGGTACTTCCGTTACTTCAAAGCATTTGTGTGACCACATGCGGCATCCGGACACTCCAAAGTTTGGTTTTGGGAGAATCTCAAGCTGGTAGTAGTTGTACAGACAGCGGGAAAAAGGCAGAAAAGCCAAAAACTATTTTCCAGAGAAGTGGTGGGAAGGATGTGTGAATGCGAGGAAAGAATCCAAAAAACAAATGATAGCAAAGACTTCTGACCAGTTCATTCATCTACTCTCTCCAGACTTTTCTCCTTCACCTCTTCGACAACTCAACATACTTATTATAATATTATAAGCATTTAAAACCAAGTAAAATATACACGCATGGACATGGACATGGTGGAAGAAGGAACTTTCCACGGCGGACCCTCCACCAACCCCCAACCAATTCCCCATCATATCATATACCCAGATATCTTGCTTCTCTGAGTTTCAAAGCCACAAACCAGTTCTTTCCTCTGATCCCTCTCTCTCTCTCTCTCTCTCTGGATCTTCGCCATGGCGCTGATCTTGTTCATCTTCGTATCGTCGTCGCTGTTGTTGTCTGGGTGCAGGGCCCAGAGCTGCAACACGGAGACGTTCTCGGAGAACCGGAACTACGCGCTGTGCAGCCCGCTGTCGGAGCTGGGCGCGACGCTGCACTGGACGTACCACGCGGCGAACGGGACGGCGGACGTGGCCTACCGCGTGCAGCAGGACGCGAACGGGTGGGCGGCGTGGGCGATCAACCCGACCGCGACCGGCATGATCGGGGCCAACGCGCTGCTCGCCTTCCACGACGCCTCCACGTCCGCCGTCAGGGTGATCACGACGGTGATCAACGACACGAGCTACAACCCCACCATCCGCGACGAGAACCTCACCTTCCCGGTGCACAGCCGGGCCGCCGAGTACGCCGCCGGCGCCTACACCATCTACGCCACCGTCGGCCTGCCGAACAACTCCACCACGCAGAGCACCGTCTGGCAGGCCGGGGACGGGTTCCAGAACGGCCTGCCGTACGGCCACCCCCAGACCATCCAGCATACTACTTCGTTCTCCAGTCTGAATTTCCTGTCGGGGCAGGCGGCCGCCGAGGGAGCCGGCGGTGCCGCGGCGTCCCGGCTGCACCGCAAGAATGTAAGTGGCGCCATCATCAGGCCTGTCGAGAATCTCTACTTAATACCCCCAGTAAATATACTTCTTACTACAGGCCGAACACTAGCGAGCTAGGATCAGCCGGTGTTCGGCTCATTTATTTTTCAAGCTAAAAGAAAATGAGTTCATGATCCGGCTGGGTTGTTAAACGAGCGAGCCGAGTTTGTGTCAATTTCGAGTCGTCATGTCACGCAATAGATTGATGTGATAGAAAACGAGTTAGAAATAGTTGTAGGAATGATTTAGACGATTTAGATGTTCCATACTTTCTTATCCTTTATTTATTTGCAAATTTGGACTTATTCAAGAATCAAAAACGCTTAATTGCAAAATTTGACGTGATTATAGGCCCTTACAATCAAGGGGCATGATTTAGATGTGTATCAACAGCATATCTATGTGCTCTGTTCTTTGGTGTTACCCCTGTTTCAAGTAGCATAATGAAGCTCTATATTATCCTGCATCTGTGTTGCCTCTAGCAAATGGAACCCAGCATCTGCTTTGTTTGTCATATAGTGATAGGAGTTTGAATTGTCTTCATATTAGATGTCGAATCTGTAATGCCCCAATAGTCCCACACGATAGGAAAGGAATTTTGATTTGAAATATAAGAGATCTCACACTCTAATAATAATAATAATAATAACCATGCTTAAATATTTTGGGCCGATGGTTCAGATCCAACGAGTTATTATTTCTAGCGAGTTGGATCGTTACAGAATCATCATCTTCTATTGTTTAGATAATTTGTTCCAAAAGATCTTCTAACCACTCGTTGTCGTTTCTGAATCGGGCAGATCCATGGAGTATTGAATGCTGTGAGTTGGGGTCTCCTCTTTCCCCTCGGAGTGATCATAGCGAGATATATGAGGGTATTCAAGTCACTCGATCCGGCTTGGTTCTACCTCCATATTGCTTGCCAATGCTCTGGTTACATTCTCGGGGTAGCTGGATGGGGCCTCGGCCTTAAGCTCGGGAGCGAGTCGAAAGGGATTGTGTATCACCGCCACCGCGACATCGGAATCACCCTATTCTGCTTAGCCACACTTCAGGTACTCCTTTTGCACCAAGAATTGCACGCATTCATTGCAAATTCGCCAATACGCATTCTCTGAATTCGTAGTCTACATGAAATTCCTACATCTAGTGATAGGATTCTGACTCTTTATGGAAAATGGTACGTCGTAAGCTGACCATTTCAGTTGCGAATGCACTCACAAACATAGGAATTTCCTGCATCTATGAGGAGAATTTTAACTATTTCGAAAAAATGTTACGTAATGAACTCATCATTTTAGCTTATGCATCCAAAGTTCGCTGTCGCGTTCTTGATCTAACTCGCTCGCATACTCGATCTTCTCAAATTCCTCATTCTTCATTGCCATGTTTCCACTCGTCGACAAAAAAAGGTAGTACGCACGCAGTATCGATCTAATTCCCGCGCACGCATATTGTTGTAGGTCTTTGCATTGCTTCTAAGGCCAAACAAGGATCACAAATATCGCATAGTATGGAATATCTACCACTGGACGATCGGATACATGGTCATCATATTAAGCGTCGTGAACATCTTCAAGGGCTTCAACATACTGAACCCTGCCAACAAATGGAAGCACGCGTACATCGCAGTGCTCGTTACTCTGGCGTGCATCGCCGCTGTTCTTGAGATCTTCACATGGGCAGTAGTTCTGAACAGGAAGAGGAAGACGAGATCCGACGATAAGTCCCACAATTCTGATACTAATGGTTCTAATGGATATGGGGTTAGGCCACACCAGGGAGTGTAAACAGAGCCATACTCTGTTTGTGCTATGCAGTGTTGTGTATATTTGAGATGTCTCTTTGGAGTTTGGACTCGGATAGTGTAGTAGCTTAATTTGTTTTTTCTACATATTGTTTTTCTTCCTCCATCTCTTGGAGATTTTTTTTTTACCCCCCTCTTTTTTGGTTTTATGTATGATGTTTCATCCATGTAGTTTACCCTTTTACAGAGCTTGTTATTTATACAGTTTTTTATTTAATTTAGACTACACATTTGTTTATTTATAACATTATATGGAATATTGCTCTTCTATAATATTTGCCTCTTTTTTGCTAAGCGCCCGATTGGTTTGGTTCGCTGTAAAATAAACTGAAAAATTATTTTTGGTATAAAAAATATTTTTTCGTTTGTTTAGTTCCACGTAAAAATATTTTAGGGTATCTCCTTGATAGTTTACAAAATTTTTTCTACGGAGATAAATATCTCCACATCTGAAATAACTTTTCTAATTAAAAATTAAAAATTGAAAATTGAAAATTAAAAAAATGTTTATTAATAAAATATTCCCATCTTCTAAAAACTGAAATAGGACTTCTAATCCCTATTCATGTTATGTTATTGTTGGTCAAACTTATTGTGATTGGACCATATTAATTGATTTTTTTTTTCCCTGATCTTTAAGATTGGAGAAAGAACATTGATAATGATAGGTATGGTTGAGTATTTATTATTTAATCTGTGTTGTGAATGTGATGTTAATGTATTACAAAATTGACTATGAACAGCTCATTTTTTTTATTGACTAATAATTGGTTGGATTCAATAAGTTTGGTGTGTTCGTACTTAAAAATAGAAGTTAATTTCAAATCATTTTCTCTTTATTATTGCTTGGTAGTTTGCAATTCCAATCATAATAATACGGCTCTTTTTTTTTTTCTAATAATATGGGATGATTTTAGAAGTCTTTCAGATCAACCAGGATAAAAAATTTATGGTATTCGCGCTAGTCCGCATGATGGACGGTGGATAAAACCGTCTTCAAAGGTACATCAATTGTTGATTTAATAAGTAGATAAAATAAAGATAAAAGCTGTATAGAATATTATGCATAGGTAACTAAAAGCATTAAAATTTCCACTTTAATATGGAAATTTACAATATGTTTGAAAAAAAGGTTCATAAACTTTGAAACTTTTGGTCCCTGCTACCTAATGATACAAGATTTCATTATTATATTTTGCAGGACCAAATGGTCAAGAAAATAGATAAGAGTTATTTATGAATTTTTCGGAAAAAAAAAAATAATGTTAGGTGATGTATAATGCTGTAAAAGTAAAATAGTACATGTGGTCTCTTGAATAAGTTATTTTGTAACACAAATGTAATTAATCCAAGTAGTTCCCCAAATTTTCTTCCATTTCCACTGTATCAAGCAGGTTGAGACTCCACAAGAAATTAAATATTATATACTTTGGAAAAAGAAATATTGGAGAGCTAAGTTTCAATGAAATGGACAGCAGGCAGCTAGTCATGTTTCAATTTTCTTTCGGAGGATGGCAAACTAATAAATGAAAGGTCTATTACCTGCACTATGTAATATGAGTGTATTTTATATATTTGCAGCTTTAAAATATTTTAAAATTTTTTACATAAAAAATTTCACTATTTTGTTAAAAAAATAGACAATTTATGTTGTTTTTACAGATTTGGGTCGATTTTTAAAAAATTGGCCAAAATATTTCTGTGCTTTAAACGTTGCATCTCACCTTCCTCCGCCCCTTCCTTATGGGCTCATGTCTATGCCACTGGCGGGTGCTCATCTCATCTCTGCTGTCTCTATACCAACTGTTCCGTCGCGTTCACGTTTTGGTGCTTCTCATGAGTGAGAGGAAGATAGCGAACTTGAACCGCTTGTCACCACGGCCTCTTAGAGCTTTGGAAGAGATGGAAACAAAAATTACAGAGAAATAGGATGATGATCGCTAGTCAAGATGTGGTGGCCGTAGAGAGAGAATAAAATCTGGCCGGCTATATATGCATTGTCGCATTATTTAAAAAAATTACACTATTTAAATACATGTTGTATTATTTAACAAGAAAGTTATATTATTTTATATTTTATTGTTTCTATCAAATAGTATAATTTTTTTTTAGTAAATAGCATTTTTTTTTTCAAATAATGCAACATAGTGTCGCTTCTTTCTCGCTAGATTTTTTTTTTTAGATCACTATCATCGCCATCTTGCCACTATGGTCACGCTTGCGAACCCGCTCGCGAATTTGCAGTCAAGAGTTGCGGTCAAGAGCAATCAGGACCAGCAATTATCGCCCTTTTCTTTGCCACCTTCGTCTCCATCTCCAGCGACGTTCTGAACGGCTCAGTTCTCGTCTCTATCGAGGCGATATGACTGAAGAAGTTTTGTCATCATTCTTTCTTTTTTTTTTGAGAGATAGGTAGCACGCTACCCACTTCGTTTATTTTATTTAGAAATAAACTTAGCTGGAAATGTGAATCAACTAGGATTCAAACTTTGGATCTCGCGTACCAACTACCAAACCCTTTGTGACTTGCTCTAGGGATAGTCGGTGCCATCATTCTTTCACTTGTAGGCAATATAGGGGAGAAGTGTGCTCGTGGTGTGGGGGCATTGGAGGAGAGAAAGAGAGTAAAAAGGGAGAGAATAGTAATATTGTGTTTAATTTTTAAAAAATTCGGTTCGATTCTACAAAATAAAAAAAATCTGTTTTCACAAAAATATGAAAACTAGTAAATTTTTATGTGAATCGGTCAACTTTATATTAAAAATTTTAAAGTTAAAATCTAATTTGTTAAATATATTTTATAACATATCATAAATTTTATATACTAATTTCTTATACAATGAATAATAACTGTTTTCCTAACGTCGATTAATAAAAATATACATAATATTTTAGAAATAAATATTTAAATCGTATGATTTTTCATGCATATGCGTATGTGACATAGGGATACACTGGTGACAATAATTTTTCAAATGTATATGCTGTAACAGGTGACGTCACTTTGTGATCATTATGAGGTCAGCAAATGGAACGGCTAAAACCCTGTGGTTCAAGGGCCTGCTTGTTTGTAGAGAAGAGATTTTGAAATAAAAAATTAAATTAAATTAAATTAAAACCTATTAGATGAATTTTTTATTATTATTTATTTAAAAAGTTAATAATTTTGAAACTGTAATTATTTTTTTTATATTTTTTTTACTGTAAATTTTTATATTAGTACATAAGAGTAGCACATACAAGAAAGATTAAAATATAACACCAGTTAATTTTATATATATATTTTTTATTTTTCTATTTCTTTGTATTTGATTTTCGCGTCATTGGAGACGTACTCAATTACGATGTTTTGACAAAGTGGAATTTACATACGGAAAATTCATAATGTGTCAAAAAATAAAAATAAGGACGAAACGCAATTTCAATTTATTGGTAAAATATATGAAGTCCACTTTGCTTCGGCAATAGATTCCTCAATTTTAAGACATGTCCTCAACTTCTTTTTTTTTTTTTTCAATTTAATTTTTTATTTAGTTAAATTATTTTTGAAAAATTTTATGTCTCTCTTAACTATTAGCTATTTGATTAATTTTATTTTATTCATCAAAAAGTGATCAAAATTATTAAATTTGATAAAATTATCCAATATTTATTAAATTTTTTTAATTTATTTACTAAAAATCACTCAATTATAAAAAATTTTGAAGGAAAAAATGCTACTTGTACACACTTATACCAAGTCCAAGAGTTTGCCAAACTTTATTGAATTTTCAGCCAAAAAAAATGATAAAACTAATAAGTTAATTCTAATCACAAGAAGATTAGGATGTACAATTTATTTATCGTTACAGTATAGGTGTACATATAGTATTGCTCAAAATGAGAGGCTAGGGATCGAGGAGTTGATTTAAGGAGCATTGCTACCTTGGCACCTACATCATATTATAAATTAATCATACACATTAAGCATATTTACTGTGACGTAACTGATTGGGATCTTGTTGTGCCGCGTTGTTTCATTTTTTGGACAAATGATCCGACACTGTCCGTCTCAAGTCAATCGGGCCTGTCAGATCGTTGGTGCTAATCATTAATCTCAAAAGTTCGAGCTGTTAGAAATACGCAATCAATTCATTTAAAGCGTACAGATACAACGCCCACGGATCTCGATTGTGATTCGATCGAACTAACCTCACGCCACTTCGAATATGATTCAGCCCACGTAGCCTCACGTCATTTCGAATATGACTCGGCTCATATGGTCTCTCGTTACAGGGTAGGATGCTGATCCATTTAAGCCAACAGGACCAGACGAATTGTGCCTAGCTATATATAGGTCAACCTGGTTTTTTTAACCTTTCTATCTTCTGAATTTTTAAAGTTCTTATAGTTTCTAATATTAGTTTGGTAAGTGTATATATATATATATATATATATATATAGAGAGAGAGAGAGAGAGAGAGAGCTTTTATATTTTTAAAAGTATCAAGTTATCAGTGCTTGTAGGTTTTTTGTCCTGAATTAAGAAATATGCAATTAGAATGATAGTAATCTCCTAAGGTTGGGTGAGTGGTTGATTGAATAATATAATCTAACGGGTAAAAATGATCAAAGGGATAAATCTAACGGCGAAAAACTTATATACACCAAATGTTTGATGCTTTTAAAAGCACCATAGCCAAACTCTCTTTCTCTCTCTCTCTATACATACAAAGTTATTTATTCACTAAACAGGCTTTAGATAGTTTTTTTTTTTTAATATTGTTAAACTTTGGATATGTTAATTATATTTGAGAGAAGAAACATGGAGTCTCATTGTGGTGTTTTTTAAAAGCACCGAACACTTTGTATTTGTAAGTTTTTCGCTGTTAGATCTATCATTTGATCATTTTTACCCATTGAATTATACTATTCAACAAATCATCCACTCAACTCTAGAGCATCATTATCATCCTAATTATATATATTCCTTAATTTAAAGGCCGAATACTTACGAGTACCAATGGTTTGGTGTTTTTAAAAATATAGACGCTCAATTCAGGAACATGATTATGAAATATTATAAAGAATTAAGAAACTGTGCGGACGTATTTGCCCTCGAAAGCATAGCCTAAATGGGTGGTTGGGCCATGCAAAATCAGTTGTGGGCCGAGGAGGAGGTCCAGTACAGCCCAGCTACAAAGCTCGAACTGTTCTGTGCAATCCAATAAGTCGATTTGGCACGACCCAGCAGAGCCCATACCCGTAAAAACACTTAATATAGAAATTAATTCATTAAGGCCTAGTTTGGTATTACAATGCATTATCTTTATGAGTTGTGGTGGAATGCTATTAATAATATGATACTATTCACTCTAAGGCCACTGAATGCCGAGAAGTATATATTATTAATAATATGCTAAGTGAACTCTTATTTTCATGCTGTAAAAAAATAAAAATTCAAACCTGCAAACAGAGAACCATGTGGTGGTTGCAGTGGTAATTTTAAAGCAATGAAAGAGAAAAAATTATAAGCATTTTTTTTTAATTTTTTAGATTTTTTATAATATAAAAAATAGTACTTTTAATCACCACATTATCAAACTAGGCCTAAATATATTTTATAATGTGCCGTTCCGAAAGGTCTACATTTTACTAATCACACATTTTAACCACAACAACAGGAATAACTTCTGAATTTCAA
This sequence comes from Ananas comosus, assembly GCF_001540865.1. Classification (NCBI taxonomy): domain Eukaryota; kingdom Viridiplantae; phylum Streptophyta; class Magnoliopsida; order Poales; family Bromeliaceae; genus Ananas; species Ananas comosus. The sequence continues at coordinate 3,507,831 of NC_033621.1, forward strand.
ACGTAGCCCTTAAACTTCTAAAGCGCAAACATTAAAAATGTATGCAAAATTTAATTTGCACTTCATATAGCATTCAAAAGACCTACTTATTACAAGATATAAATTTACAACATATCTATATCTATCTATTATAATTTAGAATTTCCTCATAATCTATATTTAACTTGTTAAACATATTCTAATTAAATGGCCTACTTATAATATATATATATATATATATATATATAGTATTAATAATAATATATAAAATATTATATATATATTGAGTTGATCATAGAAATACTTACAAAGTATATCTTCCATGATTGCTAAGAAGTTTTAAACCATTGTATCTCTTTGATTATTAATAGCCCTTGGTGGATATAAGCACTATTCACACCCTACGCACCTTATCATCTCAACCTCACATCTCTTCCATTCCAAGGTAAAAACACACAAGTACACCCTCATGATACTTTTACAAGTATTCTAGCGCCTACTCTATATAATAATTAATATATATATAATATATATATAAAAGAGAGAGAGAGAGAGAAGTCCGTGGCTACTGATACTATAATACATGAATCACATTGGTGCGGACCGAAGTTTCTAATGATCCGTAGAGTCACGCCTTTCGATCATTGTTTCATTACCGTTAGATCACACTATATTTTCAACTAACCACTCATCTTCAAACCCGTAGGGCCCACATCATCTCTATAACCGCTACATCTTCATCAGAATGGCGCAAAAAACTTTGATAGCACGCAATAAACTTGGTGCATTATACATAATATGCCCTAGTTCTCTCATATATATAGATATATTTGACTTAAGGTTACTATACTATTCTAACTTTGGACTCCGAGTAACTATAGTATTGGTTTCGATCTTAAGGCTTCAAATCAACGATCCACACCGTTAAAATTGATCTAGGGTAGCTTAAAAAGGTTTCTAGAAATAAAATTTTATATTTTTTCCGACATGTTTATTTATGTAAACTATTTCAAAAATGCATTTACAATCTGCTATTATGACGAGTTTAGAGTTAACGGATGTAGGACAGAATCTAAATTTCTCAAATTTTGATAGAAAATACTTTAAATATATAAGATAAGTAACACTTCTTGATCTGAATTTAAAATGCCTATGCCTAAATTAAAAGATTATTAATTTCCAGATCTGCGCCGTCTCATTTTATATAATTTATTTATAATAAAGATATCGAAAAAAACTAGAAATTCATTTCTCAAAATTCACATATATCCTAGATCAAATATCTTAACGGGTGTGGCGTTGATATTGAACGCCGCATAAGATGAAAACAAACACAAGTACCGGAGTTCGGTACTATAGGATAGTATAAAGTACCTAATTTCCTATATATATGATATATATGATATATATATATAATATATAATAGGCTGGAATATCATGATATAGTAAAACCCTTTGCTATCAAGTTTTAAACCCTTCGGATAAAAATTGTAGGGTCGAGATATTAGTGTTGAGTTGAGTAGTGCTCCCTAAGGGTTGAGTGGGTGGTTTGTTGATAGTTAATCAACGGGTAAAATAAATCAAAGGTAATAAATCTAAACGAAAAATTTAAAAAGTACCAAGTCTTGTGCTTTTACATAGTACCATAGACCTAGTATAGTATATATATATATAATATAATATTATATAATAATATAATATATATATATATTATATAGTTATAACTCTATCCACACTCTGTGTAAGGATAGTTGTAACTTGCCCCCAACTTTTTTTGGTGTGATTTGAAGTGGAACCCTTAAATCTTAAGGTTTGGGAAAAGTTGTAATGTTTGAACTAAACTTAAAATAGTTCTTTTGAGATTTATAGTTGTACCGGAATAGTATTTTTATACGTTAATACTCTAATTCGTATGAATTCTCTTGTTTATTTATATGAATTAATAGATGTTGGTTGTTGCTTCGTGTATTTAAGAGAGCCTCGTGCATATGGCGGATTTTGGCACACTAGGAGGGGTGCTTTCGCTCGAACCTGGAAAGTAACATTTCTATTATTTAAAACTTTGTAACTTGCACTTATGCTTCACTAAACGGACAATATGCTCTTAATATATCTTCGTTAAGAATTAATGTTAAGAAAATATAAAAGATAGGTTTCCTTTTTAAGAAAGAAAATAATTATGAAATATTAAAGAAAAAAAAGAAAAACAATGTGTCGTGCCATATTTGCGCCCCAAAGCAGAGCTTATAAGGGGCTGTTTGGTTCGCAGGTAAAGTATGAATATAATTTTTTAGAAAATTATTTTTTAAAAGGAAACTTATTTTCTATTTTCTCTATTTAGTTTTAAAAAAATTAACTTTTGTTTAATTTAAAAAAATCAGATTATATAGAAAACTATTGTTATCGTTGAATTTTTACAAAAACGCTAATTTTCTATAGAATCAGAAAAAAAAAACGTCTGCCTGAAAATTTATTTTCAGAATTTTTCTTCATATTTTTCCTAAAAACCAAACTGTCCTGGGGCCACGACGAAGCAATACCGATAGCGGTGAAGGACCTAAATAGAAATTAATTCATTAAAATAGGAACAATTGCTTATATACTTTTGAAAAATTTATGATTTTTATATTTATCTTTCTTAAAAGGCTAATATTCAAAAATACTCTTTTAAAGTTTCAAAGTCTTTCAAATATATTCTAAGAGTTAAATCTATTAGTGAACGGTTAGGAAGAGCCTTTGTTTCTGTAAAATTACCATGTTGCCTTTTCAAATATACCCTTCTATCGTTACCAACTTTTCTTATTTACCCTTAATTTAAGCAAAAAAAGTATTTTGAGTTTTTGCTTTTTCAAATATATTTTTTTACCGTCACCAATTTTTCTTATTTGGCCTTAAATTAGAAACAAAATAGATATTTTTATTATTTTTTAACTATGGTAGAAATTTGACTCAGGTTTAACCCAAGATGACTTAACGAACACTAACAACAAAAATATTTTTAAATAACGAAAAAATATATGAGGAACATATTTGAAACATAAAAAAAAATAAGAATAAATAAAATATTTCAAAAGTTTTAAAATGTATATAGATAATTATCCTATTAAAATATATTTTTTGATGTACCGTTTCAAAAGGTCTACATATTACTAATCATAAATTAGCCACACCTACAGGAATCGAACACAAGGTTTTCTATCACAGTTCATAATTGTAGAGTGTATTGAACATCTACATATTTGATTCGTTCAATGTACTCAATGGCGTTCAAAAGATCTACATATTAAAAGTCAAATTTAGAGCATATTTATCTATTACAATTTATGATTTCCTAATCCAGGGGACAATGCATTGAGTCACGTGTCAGCAATATTTGACCTGAACATGTGTCTACATCTAAGTTTAGGGAATAAATTTTAGTATATTGATGATATGGCTTGTAGCCAAAAAAATAATAATAATAAAATAACGAACTACTTTGGTATTTTCATTAATCATGCCTCAAACTTATAGACAAGTTATCGCATGCACACGTTGCACCATGCATCATACTCTTTAAATCCAACTACAGTATACTTCTAATGAGAATTTAACTTGTTAAGTATATACTGTGACACTCAAACGGCCTACTTATTTAAATAAAATAGTTTAGGCAAGTCATCAATTGGATTGGAATTTATAATTTTCTAATTAACTCGTTCTATAATATGTATTGTAGTTACATTTGCATTTAATTTTATATCATTACAATTATATACATAAAATTTTGAGCTAAGTGCACCTAGAACATCTAAAAGTTTGATATTTGCCATCCATACTTTCAAATTTTTATAATTAATCTACTATATTTATATTATATTAACTTAAAGTAGGAGTCCGGCTGGGTACTATCGATAGCACCAAAGATTTGGTGCTATCGAGTTTTCCGCCGTTAGATTTAACCCTTTGATTATTTTTACCCGTTAGATTATACTATTCAACCAACCACTTACTCAATCCTAGGGGACCCACATCATCCTAACCATCCATTTATCAATCTAAGGGCTAAAAAATCAATAGCACCAATAGCTTTGTGCTATTGATAGTATTCCAGCCTAGTTCTTTAAAGAAGTTAATATTAGTTAAATAGCCAAGAAATAATAAAACTCACACGACATAGTGTAGAAGGGCCTTTCAAAGGTCAAAATTCAGTTTTACAGTTAAAAAAAAAAAAGAATTTTAGCAATTAATTTTCTGAAAACAAATGTGATATATAAGTGTGATCAACGTACCCATTAAGAGCATTTTTCGACATTGAAAAGGCCGTCTGTAACATCGCTATCGATCTATCTATTATCCTTTAATTAATCTTTTAGCTAATATTAGCTACTTTAAATTAATGGAATATAAACCTAATTTAATTAAATGCAAAAAGTTGAGGGATGAGAAGCAGCAGGGAAGAACAGGAGTCTTAAATTAACTTAAATTAGCTTTCTCGAACTAGATCCATCTTCAATACATGCTTAAATTGAGCTTTATTAGATTAGCTCACTCATTTTTAGGTCCTTGGCACCCTTTTTCTAATGATAGTTTTTCAGAAAAAAAAAAAAAGGTTACGTATATAACTCATTTCTCTCAGAAAGACTCAAAGAATTTGATTTTTTAATTCAGTAGCTTCCTAGATATTCAAGCAACACGTATTCGAGTGCTATCCATGCAGTTCAGAAGTCAAATTAACTTCAAATACAATACAAAGAAAAATAATTCAACGAACAAATAATACATAACAAATAAGATAACACAAAAGAGCATTATTTGGTACATCACAACTGAGAAAGCAAAGCAACAAATTGGCTTAATTAAAAGAAAAAATAGAAAAAGGAAGAAACTTAGCAATATTTCAATTTTGAAGGTAAATCTTCTCTCAAAATATCCATCGACCACTGCATGCTTTAATAAGCAATTCCAAATTCATGCCGGAAGCTAAACACTCAAGAAACTTGTATTCCTTATTCATAAAATAATAATAGTGGTGGAGAATGTGGAGATGTAAATTATAAAATAAAAACCAAGTTTGGGGATTGGATTTGCCACACTAGGACTCAAAAATATTGAAGAGCTGTTGAGAAATTGGCGCAACTAATTAGTACACATTGGGTGGTGGTGGTTGTGATTTGTTAATATATGGAGGAGGCGGTGATGCAGAAGGAGGAGGCGGTGACTTATGGTAAGGAGGGGGAGGCGAATATGAGGGAGGAGGTGGGGAGTTGTTTACGTATGGAGGGGGAGGGAAATGCGAGGGAGGAGGTGGGGACTTATTTACGTAAGGAGGGGGAGGCGAATGTGAGGGGGGAGGTGGGGACTTGTTTACGTAAGGAGGAGGAGGCGAATGTGAGGGGGGCTGTGGAGACTTATTTACGTAAGGAGGAGGAGGCGAATGTGAGGAAGGAGGTGGAGACCTGTTTACGTAAGGAGGGGGAGGCGAATGTGAGGGGGGCGGTGGAGACTTGTTTGCGTAAGGAGGGGGAGGTGAATGTGAGGGGGGAGGTGGGGACTTGTTTACGTAAGTAGGGGGAGGCGAATGTGAGGGAGGAGGTGGTGATTTATGGATATAAGGAGAAGGCGGTGATGAAGAGGGAGATGGTGGGCTCTTATGGTTGTAAGGTGGTTGCGGCGATGGTGTTGATGGCGGTGGGGTGCTACAATTGTTTGGTGATTCTTTATCATGATCATAATCTTTTTCTTGGTGGTGATTTTTTTCACTGTCGTGATCTTTGTCATGATAAGATTTATCATGATCTTCTGTTGCAAGAGCCATACAACAAATCATCATGATAAGAAATACATAAACTAGTAGCCTTGCCATTGAGAGAACCACCTTCAATGCGAGCTCACAGGCCTATAACACTAGCAAAAGAGGCAACAAACAAGATTACAAGTTTGGTTGGATTGTTGGCTTGTATTACAATAGGCACGGACTAACCTTTATATAGGCATTGCACCAGTTCATATGAACTATAAAAAAGATGTAAGTGGGTTTCCACTAAGAAGTACAGCTTTATTACCAAGTATATCTTGGATGAGAGGACAATATTATATAATTTAAATATATTTGATTAATGTATCCATAGCATTACTATGTGTATGTCTAATTGAACAAGAAAAATGGAACGTGCTTGCATGAAGCCATGTTTTGTTAGCATCTATATCTAGTTAATTAAAAGATTCCTAGTTAATTGTTCATTTGGATACCTAAATTACATTAATATCTTTTCCTAATTCATGGAATAAGTGAGCTACTGGACTTACTATGTTCCCAGTGACACTAACAATAGAATTTGCTACGGAATTAAGTTTATGGCCCTAATTATATGAAAAGGGTTAGTATTTTAATCACATGTAAATAAAAATATTCAAAGTGCATGAATCTCTAACTTATGATGATAAATTCATTTATGGTGCCGTCCTAAAAGTCGTCCTCTATAGTATAATATTTGTGTCCTTCAAAATCAATCAAATAATGAAGTCAAAGCTATTAAAAGCGAAAAGTCAATATTGCTAATTAAGAGTCAATTTTATTATACTCTGCCATTTCCTGTAAGATACTTGAACTAGGCTGAAATACTATTAATAACACCAATAATATAGTGCTATTAAGTTTTCCACTACTGGATTAAAAGATCTGCGGTTAGAATGATATAAGCCTCCTAGGGTTGAGTGGGTAGTTGGTTGAATAGTATAATCTAACGAGTAAAAATAATTAAAGGGTTTAATCTAACGGTAGAAAACTTGATAGCACTAAATGCTTGATACCATCGATAGCATAGCAGCCGTACTCAAGATATTTAGTATTATTAATAAAATATATATTAAAGTTGGCGCTCAAGCAGATAGAGATTTTTTTTTTAATTTTCGGATGGCACCATAGGATTCATTAAGTAATATCCTACTCAGTATGATCCATAAATATGATATTATTTAAAAAAAATGATAGAATATTTTGCATGGAGCATTATGGTTGGATGCAACTAGGGGTGTCAAATTACACGCCAAAAACGAACGAGCTGGGCCAACTCGTGTACAGCTCATTTAAGAAACAAGCTAAACAGGAGCTGGTTAATTTGTTAAAGTATCAAGTTAAAAAATTTAGTTGGTGTTCGGCTTATTAATAAATGAGCTAAACACGAGCTGGCTCACGAGTTGACCAACGAGCAATAAATTAAATGAATTAGATTGCATATATATAAAACATAAATTTGTAAAATCTTCCGCCATTAGACTTTGATTTAATGGCTGAAACTTTACATAAATGAGTCTTTTTATAATTGAGTTCGGCTTTATATTTTTTTGGCTAAAAATTAAATAATAAAAACATATATTATATATATAATTATTTATTTATATATGTAAATATAAATTAAATAAATTATATAAATATAAAATATATGTATTCGAGCAGTTATCGAGCCGAACACGAACGAGCCGAACATGAAGAGCCGACCCCAGCTCATGTTCGACTCGTTTACTAAATGCGTAATTCGATCTCGACCTCATTTCGAGCCGAACACGAGTTAGCTTGCTAACAGCGAGCTGGATTGCCACCCTCACATGCAACACATTCTGCCTACAATCTTACAAATACCTTACTTAATTCCAAAAAAGTTTTATTCAACACATTGATATCTTGAAAGATTATTTTATGATTCTACACAATTATTTTGAGATTGGTTGGTCATTGGCAAATGAATAATTAAAATTAGATAAAATGGTTATCTCAATCCTAACAAAACATTATATATATGATTCAAACTTTCTCAAATTAACTTTGCAATTTGAGGCTGATATGAAGTATATATAATGAAAAATGACTCGTCTTTTTTGGATCAACTGTTTAATCATGATCAGCCCCATGCGGTTGTAAAAACTATTGTAAGTCTTCTAGATTATCGCTCATGTAAATTGTTGATTTATTATCACCCATAATACAAAAGATTTTTATATGCACGAAGTACAATCATGATGATACATGAGAATACCAACAAATCAACAATGCATAGATAATCATTTTTGGGGAACGAAATGTTTTTCCTTACAACTATGCTAGAAAAATAATGAAAGACAGAAACCAATTTGGTAATGTGGTAATAGAGTGCGCCCATTGAAAACAAATTGGTAATTAGTATTAGTTTAGTTCAACATTATGTACAAACCGAGGTTTTTAATTATAAATTAATTTTTAAAAAATTAAGACATTTCTATCTAATTAGACAATTTTTAATAAAATAAAATCGTCAATTTGGAAGTATAGCATTAGTGCTGTAAATCATGAGAGAGACTTTTGTGCAATTTTAATGATAAAGTGATGTTTTAGATATAAAAATTGTTGAGAGAGAAAACTAATAGATGGGTTTTCATACACAAGTGCAATATTTTAAGTGCTAAATTGCATAATTTCATTACAGGTTTTACTATATAAAATACACGTGGGAGAAGAGGCTTCGACACCTTGCTCACAACTATTTGCTGGAAATTATGGAAGGAACGAAACAAACGAATCTTCGACAACCAGCTATCTAGAAGCGGCGAACTTGAAAGAAAAGTGATAGACACCATGGCTCTGTGGCAACGTGCTCTTGGAACGTGATGGGTGTAGATTAGTGCCTTGCAGTGTTTTTTTTGCTGTATTTTCTTACTTGTCTTGTTACCTTCTCTTATACTGTGGGTGTGGAGTTTGCCTTCGGTTGGCTTAGACTACAATCAACGGAAACTAGGTCTGTAAACCCCTTTTGGTTCTCTAAACACAAATAGGGTATATTCCTGTTTACTCAAAAAAAATATACGTGGGAGAGTTTTGTCTAAGAAACTATAAATTAGAGGATCTAAAATGTGAGTTTTATAAAATTACGAAACTGAATAATTTGCGAAAAAGTTGCCATTTCATTCCTGAAAAGTGAAAAATTTTCGAAACCAACGATTCCTATGCGTAGAGCATTGAAGTGCAACAGAGAGCGCAGGGACTTTCTAGCAATTATTGTAACAAAAAAGAGAAAAATAAAAGAAAATATTAAAAATCATAGTTTTCTCTCCCTCTCTCTCTCTCTCTCTCTCTCTCCCACCCTCTCCTCTCACCGCCGCAGCCGTCGCCCCACCTTCTCCCGTTGCCAATGATCCTCCCCTGCCGTCGGTGAGCCTCGGCTGATCGAGTTCTCTCTTTCTTAATTTCCACTTTCTCTCTCTAGATCTCTTTGTTCTCTCGTGGTCTCTCTCTTGTGATTGTGGCCGCAGCTCCTACCGCCGCCGCCGCCAGCCTCCCCAGCCTCCGACAAACCCTTTCTGACGCCCCCCCACGGCCCCCGAGCTTTCTTGAGCTTTTGATCTGGCTAAAGCTCGAGGAACGAGCTCTTTCGGCCATATCTGCTCCATCCAACGCCGCCGCCACTCCCCGCTATCGGCCGCCGAAGTGGAGAACGCTGTTGCTCCCTACTACTACGGCTGAAGCCGCTTCCTGACTTGAGGATCCTAATATGGCCATCATGGCCTCTAGTGATGCTCTGGTGATCAGGGTGCACGGTACGTATCCTCTCGACCTCCTTGGGACCTGCGCTCACCTCAGTGACAGTCCGAGTCGTTGTAATGGACTTGTTCAGATTGCACGCTCTTAATTGCGAGCATCTTATTTCGACAAAAAATTGCTCCATCTTCATTGTCAGACAGTCGTTGGTCTGCTTGTGCTATTCTTCGGTTTTCGAGTCAGTCCACTGAGTACAAATTTGTCATTAGTATTACTTCGATTCAGCATTCATCCTGCATGCACTAAATAAGGCAACTATCTTTTATTTCCACCACCTCTCGATCCCGTTGCTTGAGTTTTCTTCAAAATATTTTAGCTTAAAAATATTGATCAAATTTATCCGAAAACATTTTTAAGCTAAGTCTGATGTTTGAAGGAGCTGAATTTTCACCCCCTTTTTTTTTTTTTGGTGTGATAAATTTGAAGTAGAACCCTTCCTTGAGCTCCCCTTTGGATTGGGTACAAGCGGGGGATAAGATCTTATCCTTTTTTGTACCAAACATGAATGCTAAGGGTGGGAACAAGTTGTTCCTACCCTTATTTTTTAAAAAAAATTAAATTTAAAAATTTTAATTTTAATAATTTATAATTTCAAATTAAAGTTTATAATTTAAAATTCTAAAATCTAAATTTTAAATTTTAATTTGTTATTTTATATTTTTCAAATTTTATATTTTTAAATTTAAATTTATTCTTAAATTTAAAATTTAACATTTAACATTTGAGAGTTTAATTTTAAATTTTAATTTCATATTTTAAAATTTAAAAATAAAAATTAAAAATTTAAATTCAAATTTAATGAGAGGGATAATATCATTTTTCTATTTATAACTACTCACTAAAAATTTAAATTCAAATTTAATGAGAGGGATAATGTCATTTTTCTATTTATAACTACTCACTATTTTTTTTATTCCTCTTATATATATAAACGCTATTTTTCTTACTCCTGGAACAATCAAATTTTTATTCAAACGCAAAATTGGTCTTGTTCTTATTCTTGTTTATACCTGAATTTATATCTATCCCTAAAGTAAGCAGTTATTATTTATATCCGAACCAAACGAAGCCTGAGGTTTTGGACAAATTGTAACAAATATTGAACTAAACTTGTAATAGTTCTTTTGAGATTTATAGTTGTAACGGAATAGTATTTTTATATGGCAATACTTTAATTCGTTTGAATTTTTTTGTTTATTTATATGAATTGATAGATGTTGGTTGTCGCTTCGTATGTTTGAAGGAGCCTTATGCATATGGCGGGTCTTGACACGCTATCAGAGGTGCTTCCGCTTGAACCTGCAAAGTGACATTTCTATCATTTAAAACTTTGTAACTTGCACTTACACTTCACTAAACGGACAATATGCTCTTAATATATGTTCATTAAAAATGTTAAGAAAATATAAAAGATAGATAGGTTTTTTTTTTAAGAAAGAAAATAATTATGAAATATTAAAAAAAAAGGAAAAAAAAATGCGTCGGCTAGGCCATATTTGTGCCCTAAGTAGACCTTATCTACGTACCACGGGCATTTCTATAAGCCTCGCATCTCGGTGTCGGATACGTGTCCGATGCAGACACTCCTCGGACGCCCGTTTAATGCCAACACATAGCGCATACAAGTAAAAAAAACATATACATATTTTTATTTTACTTTTTCTATACATATATAATGTACGATGATAAATATTTAGCTTTCTGATGAATGCAAATAATTTTTTTTGACAATATAAATAAATTATGTATGGTGGAGAATTTTTTTAAAACAAAATATATGAACTATCAATGAAAAAAATTACTAACATTCATTCGTATGACAAATATAACAATATTTTATCAAAATTAATATTTTATATACAATAAAAATATATTATTATATTAATAATATTATATTTTATTCGTGGTGTTCATATCGTGGCAGTGTTTTAATTTTTTGAAAGTTGCCAAGTTGCGGTATCCGAGTCGTGTCGTGTTTCGTGTATTTTGTCAGTGTCCGTGATGCCTAGAAACTTATAAGGGGCTGTTCGGTTCGTAGGTAAAGTATGAATACAATTATTTTAGAAAATTATTTTTTAATGGAAACTTATTTTCTAGTTTTTTTTGTCTATTTAGTTATTTAAAAAATTAACTTTTTTTTTTACAAAAAATCAGATTATATAGAAAACTATTGTTATCGTTGAATTTTTAAAAAACGCTAATTTTCTATAGAATCAGAAAAAAAAAATTCCGTCTGAAAATTTATTTTCAGAATTTTTTTTCATCCTTTTCCGAAAAACCAAATTGCCCCAAGGCCGCGACCAAGCAAGACCGATAGCGGTGAAAGACCTAAAAAGAAATTAATTTATTAAAATAGAGATAATTACTTATATAGTTCTGAAAAGTTGCTGACTTTTTTATTTATCTCTCTTAGAAGGCTAAATATTAAAATATCCTTTTAAGGTTTCAAAGTCTTTTAAATATAGCCCTAGATTTAATTAAATTTTATTAAAGAACGGCTAGAAACAGTTGTTATCTCTGTGAAATTATCATTTTGTCCTTTTAAATATATCATTCTATCGTTTATTACTGTTTTTATTTGCCCTCAAGTTAGAGGCAAATTTTTTTTTTTGACTTTTTGCCTTTTCAAATGTATTCTTTTAATGTCGTCAACTTTTCTTATTCGTTCTTAAGTTAGCTAGGGATAAAATAGGTATTTTGAATTATTTTTAACTATGGTAAAAATTTGACTCAGATTTAATCCGAGTGACTTATAGGCATTAACAGTCGGAGCATATTTGAATAACGGGGAAATATATAAGAAATATATACGAAATAACAAAAAAAAATAAAGATAAATAAGATTATTTAGAGGTTTGAGATGTATATAGACAATTATCCTGTTAAACTATATTTTTTATATACCGTTTCCAAAGGTCTACATATTACTAATCATAAATTAGCCACACCTATAGGAATCGAACTGAAGGTTTTCTATCACAGTTCATAATTGTAGAGTGTATTGAACATCTACATATTTGATTCGTTCAATTAATGTACTTTATGGCATTCAAAAGATCTACGTATTAAAAGTTATAAATTTGGGGGCGTCTCTATCTATTACAGTTTACGATTTCCTAATCCAGTGGACAATGCATTGAGACACGTGGCAGCAATTAATATTTGACCTAAACATGGCTCTACCATAGTTAGTTAATTCGGATTCGGCAAAAATTCGGTACGAGTATAATTCGGATAAAATTCGTCTTCTAATTTTTAAATTCGTTAAAAAATACGGTTAAAAAACGGATTCGGTAATTATTCGAATACGTGATTTATACGGATATTAAACGTTCACCGATTAAAAATTCGGAATCAAAAATTCGACTATTAAATTAAATTTTTTTCTCTCAAAATTTATGCTATTAGCATAAATACTCATATTTTTTAAAAATATAAAAATAAAAAGATAAAAAATTAAGCTAATTAAGTAAAAAAAATAACAAACTATATTATTCTTATAAATAAAATATTATATAATAATATTTTTATATAAAAATATAATACTATGTATAATAAATAAATATATATTTAGAAATAAAATTATATATAATATATATATATATATATTATTATAATATATATTATATATATATATATATAATATTATAATGAGTTAAATGACTAATGAGAGGAGTTCGACCGTGGACTCCTCTCTGCTGTCCACGAGGCGAAGTGGCCTCGTGGACTGCATGCCATCCTATATTCCTATTCTCCAAAGCACGATTTTTCAAGTAATGACTAATGAGAGGGAGGTCCACGACCTCCCTCTCAGGCGGTCACGGGGCTGAAGTGACTTGTGGAACGCGCGCGCCATCCTATTCTCCAAACGCCGCGATTTCCCATCTTCTTCCCGAACCCACCATTTCTGCGAGTCCCAAGTCCTAAACTAGATTTTTTTTTCAACAATTATAAAATAATTTTTCAAAAGATTTTAGGGACAACCATTTTTTGGAAAAAGAAATTTCAGCGAAATTTTTTTTTCATAGGGATTTTACAGTGATCTTCCGCGACGAAGCGGCGGAGGAGAGAACGACAATGGCGGCGGACGACACGAGCGTGATTCCGCAACCGCCGTTTTTTTGACGAATCATTCGCGAATGCGAATGATTCGCAGATAATTATTATTGATGAAAAAAACACATTTTTTTACGATTTTTTGAAAAAATACGGATGCAGGTGTTTAATTCGGCGTTCTAAAAAGTCGCAAATAATTCGCGAATTAAATGCGTATTAACTAATATGGGCTACATCTTTAGTTTAGAGAATATTTTTAATTAGCAATTAATGATATGATCATAACAAAATAAAAAAAAAAAAAAAAAAAAACTACTTTGTTATTTTCATTCATCATGCCTCAGACTTATATACAAGTTATTGTATATGCACACGTAAGATACACCATGTACCATACTAGATATTGTGATCCAAGCATAGAATACTCCTAATCAGAATTTTACTTGTTAAGCATATATTATATACGACACTCAAACAACCTACTTATTTAAATAATATACTTTAGGCATGTCATCAATTGGATTGGAATTTATAATTTCCTAGCCCGTTCCACAGTATGTGTACTTACACTTGCAATTAATTTTCTATCATTACAATTTTATATACATAAAATTTCAATCCAAGTGCACCAAGAACATCTAAAAATTTAATATTTGCCATCCATACTTTCAAATCTTTATAATTAATCTACTATATATTTATATTATATTAATTTAAAGTTGTTAATATTAGTCAAATAGCCAAGAAATAATAAAATACACACGACACGATTGCAGAAGGGTCCTTCAGAGGTCAAAATTTAGTTTTACAGTAAAAAATAAAAAAATAAAAAAAATTTAGCATTTAATTTTCTGAAAATAAATGTGATATATAAGTGTGATCAACGTACCCATTAAGAGCATTTTTCGACATCGAAAAGGTCATCTATAACATCGCCATTGATTCTTCTATTATCTTTTAATCTTTTAGCTAATATTAGCTACTTTAAATTAATGGAATATAAACCTAATTTAATTAAATACTAAAAGTTGAGGGGTGATAACCAGCAGGGAAAAACAAGAGTCTTAAATTAACTTAAATTAGCTTTCTCCAACTAGATTCATCTCCAATAGTTGCTTTTATTGAGCTTTATTAGATTAGCTCACTCATTTTTAGCTCGTTCGCACCCGTTTTCAAATATTGTTTTTCAGAAAAAAAAAAAAAAGTTACATAACTCTTCCCTTGGAAATTCTCAAGAAATTTAATTTCTTAATTCAGTAGCCTTTCAGATATCTAAGCAACACGCATTCGAGTGCTATCCATACAGTAGAGGAGCCAAACTTCAAGTACAATATAAAGAAAAATAATTCAACGAACAAATAAGATAACACAAAAGAGCATTATTTGGTACATCACAACTGAGAAAGCAAAGCAACAGATTGGCTTAATCAAAAGAAAAAATAGAAAAAGGAAGAAAGTATTTCAATTCTGAAGATTAATCTTCTCTCGAAATATCCTTCGACCACTGCATGCTTTAATAAGCGATTCCAAATTCATGCCAGAAGCTAAACACTCACAAGAAACTTGTGTTCCTTATTTATAAAATAATAATAGTGGTGGAGAATGTGGAGATGTAAACTGTAAAATAAAAATAAGGTTTGGGGATTGGATTTGCCACACTAGGACTCAAAAATATTGAAGAGCTGTTGAGAAATTGGCGCAACTAATTAGTACACATTGGGTGGTGGTGGTGGTGATTTGTTAATATATGGAGGAGGCGGTGATGCAGAAGGAGGTGAAGGTAGATGGGAGGAGTGATGGATTTGTTCACGGTAAGGAGGGGAGCGAATATGAGGCGTAGGACGGTTGAGGGAGTCGACGTGGGGGCAGAATGTGCGGAGGGACAGTGGTGACTTTTGACGTAAGGGGGGAGGCGAATGTGAGGGAGGAGGTGGAGATTTGTTTACGTAAGGAGGGGGAGGCGAATGTGAGGGGGGTGGTGGAGAGTTGTTTACGTAAGGAGGGGGAGGCGAATATGAGGGAGGAGGTGGGGAGTGGTTTACGTATGGCGGGGGAGGCGAATGCGAGAGAGGAGGTGGTGAATTGTTTATGTAAGGAGGGGGAGGCGAATGTGAGGGAGGAGGTGGAGACTTGTTTACGTAAGGAGGGGGAGGCGAATATGAGGGAGGAGGTGGAGACTTATTTACGTAAGGAGGGGGCGGCGAATGTGAGGGAGGAGGTGGTGATTTATGGATATAAGGAGGAGGCGGTGATGAAGAGGGAGATGGTGGGCTCTCATGGTTGTAAGGTGGTAGCGGCGATGGCGTTGATGGTGGTGGGGTGCTACAATTGTTGGGTGATTCTTTCTCTTGGTGGTGATTCTTTTCACTATCGTGATCTTTGTCATGATAAGATTTATCATGATCTTCTGTTGCAAGAGCCATACAACAAATCATCATGATAAGAAATACATAAACTAGTAGCCTTGCCATTGAAAGAATTAACCACCTTCAATGCGAGCTCACAGGCCTATAACACTAGCAAAAGAGGCAACAAACAAGATTACAAGTTTGGTTGGATTGTTGGCTTGTATTACAATAGGCACGGACTAACCTTTATATAGGCATTGCACCAATTCATATGAACTATAAAAAAGATGTAAGTGGGTTTCCACTAAGAACTACAGCTTTATTACCAAGTATATCTTGGATGAGAGGACAATATTATATAATTTAAATATATTTGATTAATGTATCCATAGCATTACTATGTGTATGTCTAATTGAACAAGAAAAATGAAACGTGCTTGCATGAAGCCAGGTTTTGTTAGCATCTATATCTAGTTAATTAAAAGATTCCTAGTTAATTGCTCATTTGGATACCTAAGTTACATTAATATCCTTTCCTAATTCATGGAATAAGTGAGCTATTGGACTTACTAATCTATGTTCCCCGTGACATTAACAATAGAATTCGCTACGGATATAAGTTGATGGTGCTAATTATATGAAAAAGGTTAGTATTTTAATCACATGTAAATAAAAATATTCAAAGTGCGCGAATCTCTAACTTATAATGATAAATTTATTTATGGTGCCGTCCTAAAAGTCGCCCTCTATTATTCTATAGTACAGTATTTGTGTCCTTCAAAATCAATCAAATAATCAAGTCAAAGCTAATAAAAGCCTAAAGTCAACATTGCAAATTAAGACTCAATTTTATTATACTCTGCCATTTCCTATATGATACTTACTATTATTAATAGAATATTAAAGTCGAGCTCAAGCATATAGAATTATATTTTTTTCATTTTCGGATGGCACCATAAAATTCACCGAGTAATATTCTACTCAGTATGATCTATAAAATTTGATATTATTTACAAAAGAAATAGAATATTTTCCACAGAGCATTATGGTTGCATGCAACTAGGGGTGTCAACGAGCCGAATATGAGCAATCTGGGCCGGCTCATGTTCGGCTCATTTAATAAACGAGCCGAACGCGAGCTGGCTCGTTAAAATATCGAGCCGAAAAATTCATCTCGTGTTCGGCTCGTTAATAACGAACCGAACATGAGTTGGCTCGCGAGCTGACCAACAAATAATAAATTAAATAAATTAGATTGAATATATATAAAAAATAAATTTATAAAATCTTACCCATTAGACTTTAATCTAATGGTCGAAACTTTACATATAAATGAGTCTTTTTATAATTGAGTTCCGCTTTATTTATTTTTTGGTTAAAAAATCAAATAATAAAAACATATATATTATGTATAAATTATTTATTTATATATATAAATATATAGAAATATAAATTAAATAAACTATATAAATATAAAATATATGTATTCGAGCTATTATTGAGCTGAACACGAGCGAGCTGACCCCAGCTCGTGTTCGGCTCGTTTATTAAACGAGCTGAAAAACTTAGCTCGTGTTCAGCTAGTTTACTAAATGAGCGATTCGATTTCAAGATCATTTCAAGCTGAACACGAGCTGGTTCGTGAATAGCAAGCTAGATTGCTACCCCTAGCCTACATGCAACACATTTTGCCTACAATCTTAAAAATACCTTACTTGATTCCAGAAAAAGTTTTATTCAACACATTGATATATTGAAAGATTATTTTATAATTCTTCACAATTATTTTGAGATTGGTCGGTCATTGGCAAACGAATAATTAAAATTAGATAAAAAGGTTATCTCAATCCTAACAAAACATTATATATATGATTCAAACTTTCTCAAATTAACTTTGCAATTTGAGGCTGATATGAAGTATAATGAAAAATGACTATCGCCTTTTTTGGATCAACTGTTTAATCATGATCAGTCCCATGTAGTTATAAAAACTATCGCGAATATCGCTCATGCAAATTGTTGATTTATTATCACCCATAATATAAAAGATTTGTATATGCACGTAGTTCAATCATGATGATACAAGAGAATACCAACAAATCAACAATGTATAGATAATCATTTTGGGAGAACCAAATGTATTTCCCTACAACTATGCTAGAAAAATAATGAAAGACAGATGTCAGTTGGGTAATATCATAATAGAGTCAGCCCATTGAAAACAAATTGGTAACTAGTATTAGTTCAATTCAACATTATGTACAAACTGAGGTTTTTAATTATAACTTTTGAAAAAATTGAGGCATTTCTATCTATTTAGACAGTTTTCATTTAAACAAAATCGTCAATTTGAAGGTCCACCGGTGCTGTAAATCATGAGAGATACTTTCGTGCAATTTTAAGCGATAAAGTGATATTTTGGATATAAAAATTGTTGAGAGAGAAAACCAATAAAATGGGTTTTTATGCAAAAGTGCAATATTTTATGTGCCGAATTGCATAATTTTATTAGAGGTATTACTATGCAAAATACACATATGGGTGAGTTTTGTCTAAGAAACTGTAAATCAGAGGGGCTAAAACGTGATTTTTATAAAATTACGAAATGGAATAATCTGCGAAAAAGTTACCATTTACTAGATTGCGAGCACTGTGTCCGGATCGTTGCTGCCTATCTACTAGTGCTATTATTCAGTTTTCGAAATTGTCAGTAACTAGTCTAAACTTCAATTTTTTATAACAATAATGCAATTTTATGAAATATTGGGATCTCTTGTCCAATTGTGCATCACTGGCTGCTTTGGGCAGTGCCACTTATTCGTTTATGACCCTTGGATTGTTGTCCTAACTCTGGAAAGTATTCTGAAACTCGAATAGGTTTCTGGTATGATTATCATCGAAATTGATCAATAATGCGCACTTTTGGTTTGAACTTCACGAAAAAATCATCGTGGCTGCCTTTTGTTGTTGTCGAGCCTCCATTAAGCATGAACTAGCCTTTATATAGGCATTGCGCCAATACATGTGAACAAATAAAAAAATATAGATGGGTTCCCACTAAGGGCATGTTTGGTTCGTACATTTTGAATCCGAAATGGAAATCGGTTTGATCACATCCTGCTAATTTTGTTTGGTTCACAGGAATCGATTTGGGACTCCCATTCCGGATCGGAATGAGAATGGTCCATTAGCTTACAAATTGATTCTGATCTACAAATTGATTTCGGTCTCCAAGTCCGGATTGAAGTTTCAATCCTAAGCCCACACTCACCTCTTCCACAGCCTAGTCCAACATTTCTCCATCTTATCCATTCTTTTTCTTTCTATGCCGATCTCTTCTTTCTTTTCTCATCATTAAAAAAAAAGGGCATTTTTTTTGTAATTTCTTGCATAAAAATTTTTTAAATAAATTCAATTTTTTTGGCATAGCGCTAACTTGAGAGTAGTATTAATTTTTTTTTAAAAGTAAAATTAGTATTATGTTATTCTATTATTTTTTTACTTTGTATCAACCAAACAGTGAAATAGGAATAATTCATTTCGATTTCCAATCCAGAAATGAACCAAAACTTGGGTAGGGGGCCCGGCACGACTGCAACTTGGGGTCGAGCGAGCCGGCACTGCCTACGCTGTAGTATCCGCTGCCTCGGCTGGGCTGCGGCGGCCGGCTCTTCGGCCGTTCTGGGCCCGCATTTTTGGGGCGGACGGCTGGCACAACACGGCCCAAGCTCGAAACGGGCCGTGCTAGGCGAGGAGAGGTCGCTGGCAGGCACGGCACGGCCCGTTGGGCGTGCAGCGGGCTAGCACCGCCGGAACTCCTGGCTTGCCTTGGGCTGGAGTCTGATCTCCTGGGGAGCCCCTTCCCAGGGATCTCTCGGGCGGCTTGCTTTATGGTCCATTGGACCAAAAAAAAATATTTGAATCTTATTTTTTACAAAAAAAAATATTACAATATAATAATATAATATATATTACCTATTATATATTAAATATATTTTATATATTAAATAAATTAAAATAATTTTTATTTTATAATTATTTTTATAAATTTTAAATTTTTAACCATAATATAAATTTAAATAAAAATAATTCCTTATTTATATTTTTATATTGTATTATATTTTTTAAAATAATTTTAAAAAAGGGCCGGCCCGGTACAGCCTGTGCCTTCCGTGCCGAGGGGGCCGGGCTGGAGTCTAGGGAGTTCGGGGCCGGCACTGCCCGACCTAGATTTGTTGTCGGGCCGGGCCGGGCCATGCCCTAGCCCGTTTCGGTCCGAAAAAAGTGCGCTATGCCGGTCCGGCACGACCCACATTACACTCCTAGTCTTGGGGGAGTAGAGCAATCCAATTGCGATTCCAACTCATTCCCATTCTATTATTCATTCCACTTCTACTCTTGAACTAAACAAGCCCTAATTTTCAGCTTAATTTGTTACCAAAGTTTATTATAATTAGATGAGAGGCAATATTTATATAATTTATAAATCTTTGTTTAATGTATCCATATATAGTATGATTATGTGCACTTCTATTTGAATAGGAATAATGAAACATGCTTGCATGAAGCTAAGTTTTACTAGAATCCATAGTTATAACTATTTAATTAAAAGATTCCTAGTTAATAGCTTATTAAGATACCTAAACTACATCAATCTTTTCCTAATTCATGGAATAAGTGAGTAAAATTGTTGGTCTATAACTTTGCAGAAACAAAAAAAGTACATACAGGAAATAAGTACGAGCAATTATGCTAGGTTTACAGCTCGGAAAAAGTAGTAATCCTACAACTTGCCAATCTAAATGCTAAGTTTTGTGTAGTAGTTTTATTAATTGTTTTTGTGAAATTTTTTTTTTTAAGAATGCTAAAACAGGAAAAGAGTTGGCTCAACTCTAGAATAGAAGGTTGTAGAATTTCAATCCTTTTTGAATTGTAGACTTAATATTTTTTTTTTATAGAAAAAAAATGCTAAATCTATAATAAAATAAGTGTTGTTATTCCTACGGCCCCTTATGCTACCTGCCCGTAGGAAGGGTAAAAGGAAAAAAAAAAAAAAGAAAAATTTTAAATATCACCCTGTGGTTCACCGTTTTCTCATTTTAATACCTTTTAAACTGTATCACTTTATTACCTTGTGATTTCATTTTTCTCTTTTCGTTATCCACTATATTAATTTTTTTTGTTAAATTAATTAGAAAGTTAAAACTATAGAATATTAAAGTAAAAATTTTGTAAACCACATGATATTAAAATGAATATTCGATAAACCATATGAAGTATTTAAAGTTTTTTTTTCTATATATTTTAACGGAGATATAGTTAACAGAGAAAATACTGAAAAGAGAAAAATAAAATAATAGAGTACTAAGGTAATCCACTTTAAACCTCCGGGTACTAAAATGAGAAAGCGTTAAAGCACATGTGGGATATTTGAAGTTTTCTTTAAAAAAAAAGTGATAAATTAGTAAAGAAAAATTGATCTTTTGACAATGGTGCTGTTGAATTCAACTTATTTTGAATTTTAAAATTAGCATTGCTTAAGAAAAAAAAAAAAAAAAAAACAGTGTAGTTGAGCCATTACGTAAGTTGCGCCACTTTCCCCGAGAGTATATATACATTTATTCTAGCTTTTGGTCAGAATCTTGGGATTCCTACGCAGCTTCTCCCACCAACAACGCATCCGATTCTATAGCAGCAAATGAATGAGTTTAAGAATCATCTAAACCCTCTCTTAACTCTCCTCTCCATTTTTATTTTCTTTTTCTTTTTAATTCTCATACTCTTTTCTCCTTCTCTGTCTCACTTTCACTCTTTGGTGTCGAGATTGATTGCAAGATGGGGGAGCAGACTTCTCCCCGGAAACTGCCCGTCCTCGGCCGCCGCAACATCCTCATCACCAGCGCCCTCCCCTACGTCAACAACGTTCCCCACCTCGGCAACATCATCGGATGTAACGCACTCTCTCTTTCTGCATATATTATTTTTAGAGTTCGGTTGTTATGCTCTTGCTATACTCTTATGATTACGATCGTCTTCGTATTCATAAGTTTTTTTCAGTGATAGAACTTCCAAATCAACGGTGCATGTCGTTGAACATGATTTAGAGTATTTGAAACCTTTAGAAATCAAATTTTTTAATTTTTTGATATCATTTACCTTGCGATCAAAAAATCTCAAAATTAATAACTTTTAACTATTAGTATGGAATATTTATTAGTTTAACAGTGTAAAAAAATTAGAATTTATTAAATTTTTGATAAAAAATTTTATTTACTATATAGATAAAGATCAATAACTTTGATCTTAAATTGAAAGGTCTAATCATCTATTTTTAGAAGGTCATTTAATTTTTACCGTTCATTTTATATCTACTTGATAGACTTTATTATAATTTTGAAAATTTGATAAATTTATTTTCTAGAAGTTAAAAAATATTCTAGATAATATTTAATTTTGTGAATCGTCGATTTTGAAGCTCTATCATTGAAAATAATTTATGAGTATAAAAAACTCTATACTCATAAGAGTATAGTAGTTCTACTCATTATTTTTAGGCTAAAAGGCAGAAAACTTTCGTACAGATATTCACTTTCGCATTTATCTCCCTATCCTTTGAAAATTACTATATTATCCACTCCATATTTAAAATTATAAAACTTACTATTTTCGCGCCATTCCGTGCATATGTTGTATGGTACAATTAGGGGTGGAAACGAGCCGAGCTCGAGCGAGCTTATGTCAGCTCAAATTCGGCTTGAAATTAATTTCGAACCTAAATCTAGGCTCAAGCTCGGCTTGAAATTAATTCGAGCCGAGCTCGAGCGAGCCTAATTTCGAGTCGAGCCGAGCTCCGAGTCTAAACGACCGATTTAATTCTCGACATTATATAATCGATATTTAATTATAGAACATTACCTACAATTGAGCAACATGCGCAAATAGTTCAAAATACAAAATAATGCAAGAAAATGTGACTAGGCGTGACTGCTCCTGGCGTGAGCGGTTCTGAGAGAGAGAGAGGAGAGAGAGAGAGAGATGAGAGAGAGAAGAGAGAGAGGGGGATTAGGGATTTGGGAATTGAATGTTATCAATGTTTTAGGAATTATGTGCAACATGTAAGTCGAAAGAGAGAGTGTTTATGTAATTTAGAGTTGGACGGACCTCAATTGCAGCGGTGTACGTTATTGGGGGTTAATTTATGGGGCCATACTATAATAGCCCAAATAAATTAAAGGCCTATCATATATATTAATACTATATTAATATTTAATAAATAGTAATATAATATATATATTATAATATATATATATATATATATATATATATATATATATAAGAGTAGGCTACTGTGCTTACGGAGCAACACAGCCCTTGTGCTTCTAACTGTCTAACCACCCATCAATTGATGGATGGTTAGAATGAGAAAGAGAGATATTGACAGAGAAATTAAAGAAAAAAAGAAATTAAAACCCATTTCTTCTCCAAATCTCCTCTCTCTCTCATCTAACTATCCCACAAACTATGATAAGTGGTAGAAAGTTTAGGAACCACAAGGGCTGCTGTGGGCTCCTTAATAACAGCAGTAGACTCTCTCTCTCGTCTCTAGGAGCGCATTCATCGTTCCGTGTATCCTCCTTCCTTCTCTCTCTCTCTCTATATATATATATACTATATATATATATATATATTCGAGCTTTTCGAGCTTTTCGAGCCTAATTCGAACGAGCCGAGTAATACTCAAGCTCGGCTTGAAATGAATTTCGAGCCTTTTATTTTGTTCAAGCTCGGCTCATTTAATTTCGAGTCGAGCTCGAGCGAGCCGAATATCGAGCCGAACACGAGTCGAACGCGAGCCGGCTCGCTCGTTTGCCAGCCCTAGGTACAATTGACTCAGAAGAGAAAAATAAAAATTTTTGAAGGGTTGTTTTTTTATTTATCCTTTTATTACGTCATAACTTCTTGAGCTTAGAATGCCTAAAGTATTTGTTTGGCATGGAAAATATAATGTTAGCAATAACTTTTCTTTATAAGAAAATTTTAAAAAAAATTGCTTCCAAACGATGTCTTAAAATACATATTTATTTGAGAATATATCGATTTCGAAATCAAAGAAGGAAAAGTTAATTCTAGTCAATTTCCATATTTAGTCAACTTCGATCCCATACATTTTAACTTAGTCATCCAATTTATAATTATAGAAGAGATTGAAACTTAATGGAGGTGGGATTGAAATATGAATAAGAGATTAAGAAGCCCCTACACGTGAATATAGAGATGCACTAGGTGCAAGGAATGGTTTTTTATTTTATTTAATAATTTGATGCATATATTTTTTTTAAAGAGAAAAGTAGCATGTTATTCGCTTCGTTTATAAATTTACTTGAAAATGTTTGAATTTGGAACCTCGCGCACCAACCACCAAGTCCTTCCCACTTGGGTTAGAGACGGTAGATTAGCTTTTCAGACAAACTTCACAAATGATTAGATTGCGAGGAACCCACCACGCACTTTATAGCATAGAATTTGTATTTAAAACAAAACAATAAAATAGTGACGGCACCTCTATATATATATATATATATATATAGTCTAGCTATGATGCTTGTAAAATTACCAAGTATTTGGTGCTTGTAAGTTTTTTACCGTTAGATCTACTCCTTGGATCATTTTCAACTATTAGATTATAGTATTCAACCAACCACCCATTCAACCCTAGGGGGCCCACATCATCCTAACCGTATATCTCTTAATCCAATGGCTAAAAATCTACAAGCACCAATAACTTGGTACTTTTAAAAGCATAGAAACTCAATTCTATATATATATATATTGTTCCATTTTTTTTTGCTCAGGTGTTCTTAGTGCGGATGTGTTTGCTCGATATTGTCGGCTTCGAGAATACAACACAGTATATATTTGTGGGACAGATGAATATGGGACGGCCACTGAGACGAAGGCCATGGAGGAGAATTGCTCCCCAAAAGAGATTTGTGACAAGTTAGCATTAACTTAATTGTACCATGCATCCTTTTTGAAAGTATAATTTTGAGTAATTTTTATTTAAGTCCTAACTTTTCAACAACTTTGTTTTTAAAAAAAATCCCACCGTTTCTATCTATTCTTGTCAGTCCCTGTGTTATGACTTTTTTTTTAAGGACCTACACGAATAGATCGAAAAGTTGGGGACTTTTATGAAATTATCTGAAAAGTTAGGGACTTACATGAAAATTATCCTAATAGTTATAGCTGCAGTTATCTCGAATTTCACCTACTGTAAATTCCTTTTTTTATTCTGTAGTATTTAGCTGCTATTATCTTGAATTTGACATATCTAATTAGCATGCATAGGTGAAGTAGCTTTCTAGATGGGCAGCTTCTTAATTTGCTGTGAATTTGATATACATTATAAGCATTTTGTTTTTACAGTTTGTTGATCTGCTTGTATCTGTTTGATAGTGTCTTTGTTGGGTAAACAGATACCATGCTATTCATAAGGAGGTCTACAATTGGTTCAACATTAGCTTCGACGAGTTTGGCCGAACATCTACTCCGCAGCAAACGGAAATTTGCCAATCCATTTTTCAAAGACTGATGGAAAACAAATGTCTCTCTGAAAACACCATGCAACAGGTAAGTTTTACATGCATTTTAACAGAAACTGCATATTTCTTTTTGTGTTGGTCCTTTTAGTATGTTACGTTCATGTTCACATTCTTTGCAGCTTTACTGCGAGACATGCCAACGTTTCTTAGCTGATCGGTTTGTCGAAGGAACGTGTCCTATTGCGGGGTGTAATTATGAGTCTGCACGAGGTGATCAGTGTGAGAAGTGCGGAAAACTGTTGAATCCAACTGAGCTCAATGATCCTAAATGTAAAGTATGTACCATATTTCTTAAATGTCGTAATGCATTCAGTTTAATTGCAATTCTCTAAGTTATCAATTTGCATTTTCGTTATAGGTATGTCGAAACACTCCATGCATTCGTGTCACCGACCATATCTTTTTGGACCTTCCCTTGCTGAGCGATAAAGTGGAAAAGTATGTTAATGAAATGTCCGTGGTTGGTTCTTGGAGCCAAAACGCTATCCAGTTAACTTATGCTTTGTTGAAGGAAGGATTGAAACCTCGTTGTATCACTAGAGATCTTAAATGGGGGGTTCCAGTGCCGCATGACAAGTATAAAGATAAGGTTCTAATAAATTTGATATGCTTGTTATATCAGCTACATTCCGTGTTCCTGCAACTAGAAATCAATATACCACTTCATTCTTCATCACAACTTGAAAATTTATTGATATTTCTCTAGTATTATTGTCGTTAGGTATTTTATGTGTGGTTTGACGCCCCAATTGGATACATATCAATCACGGCATGTTATACCCCCGACTGGGAGAAGTGGTGGAAGGATCCAGACAATGTGGAGTTATATCAGTTCATGGGAAAAGATAATGTTCAATTTCACACTGTAAGAACAAAATAAGTTTTGCTGACTAATTTATCTTATTCCTTTATAGTTTTGACCTCATAGAGGAGGACTCGGTACATCCACTATTACTGCATGTTGGTATTCAAATACTGTTGAGCATTTTATCATCTTTGTTCACTCCATTCTATTGTCTTATCATTGAATATTTCTTTCTATACAATAGGATAAATTTACATTGCTGTTTTTCTTAAGGAACAAATGTATATATTCAGTTGCAGAAGCAACTATTCTACTATCTGATAGAATACAAAGTGCTATTCTTCTACTTTTACATGTGCACAAATTGGAATGTGGTCAGGGGAGTGTGCAACCTTTGCTCTTGATGCAAACTTTGGTAGTCATATCGGCTCCCAATTATTGCATAAAACAAATAAAATCTAAGACAAAACGAGTTGGTGAAACATGATTCTTTTGTAGGATAATATATGCGCATTTTCTCAATCAGGGTATATAGTTTCAACAGTGTGATTGAATATTTGCTTTTTCTCTAACATTTGTATTTAGATATCCATTTTCAGGTTATGTTTCCCTCTACCCTTATTGGAACTGGTGAAAATTGGACTATGATGAAGACAATAAGTGTTACACAATATTTGAACTATGAAACAGGTATTACTACTCTTCTGTTATACTTAGCTACCTTTAAATATAACAGTCTATATAGACTAGTCAATCTATATAATAAAACTATGAATCCTTATGTCCTTAAAGCTGATGTGGCCCAACCTCCTTAATTTGGGGATGTGTGGGTCCCATCAATTCTTTTATTTTTTTCAAATTAATTAAATTTTTTTTTTATTTTTTTTCTATGGATAGACTATCATCCTTTTAATCTGGGGATGTGGCCCCACTACCCCTTAAATTAAGGTGTGGGTCCCACTAATTATTTTTATTATTTTTTAAAACTATGAATCCTCATGTCCTTAAAGCTGATGTGGCCCAACCTCCTTAATTTGGGGATGTGTGGGTCCCATCAATTCTTTTATTTTTTTCAAATTAATTAAATTTTTTTTTATTATTTTTTTTTCTATGGATAGACTGTCATTCTTTTAATCTGGGGATGTGGCCCCACTACCCCTTAAATTAAGGTGTGGGTCCCACTAATTATTTTTATTATTTTTTAAAAATTAATTAGTAGTTGAAATGTTTAATAACTTAATATATTTAAGAATTTAAAAAGTTGGGAATATAAAATGTTATATATTTTAATAGAAGAAAATGAAAAGTAATCTTAAAATATGAAAGGTCAATTTAGAGTCTAATGTACTAAATACTATTTACTTTATCTCAAGAAAATTGATCGTATCTGTCTGTAACGATTAACTATATTTGAAAGGTTCTTTTTATTTGAATTTGATGCTTTATTTGTTTACTCATATTTTTCTACTGTATAGTATATTTTAAATTACGTGGGATTCGACTCTTCCAATTTAAGGCAAATTTTTTTTAGAATTTCTATATTTTTTTAATATTTATTTTCAGTATTTTGGTTACTATGTTATAAAGTTTTATATTTATTTACAAATCATAATGTCTCTATTGTATAATGATTTGATTTGTTTGCAAATCATAATGTCTCCATTATATAATGATTTGATTGTGCTGGGAATTTTGATGGATTTGTTTATATTAGGGTTTAGAATTTTTGAAATGATTAATTATTACGCAGCCTAACGCCATACTTAACGCAATCTAATAGATATATTGAAAGTTGTTTGCTAAATATATTTTCTGTTGTTTCTTATTAAACTTACACGTCACTACCTATATAATAAGGCATCTATATAAAGTTGTCGGAAATAGATGTGGTTTGATAACCTATCGTGATGCTTCAGTCTAAAAAATGAAATGTTAAAAAAAAAATCTTCATACTTTTCAATAAACTTTAGAATTACTAAAACTTTTAAAAGTAAACGTGTTTTACTTTCTACAAAATAACTTATAGAAATATAAGGATCTAAAATTTAAATTTTAAATTTTAAAAGATTATAATATATATACCCGCCGCATCGCGCGAGTCACTACACTAGTGATACTTTATTTCTGATACTAAATGATACATTTGTCTTGTCGATTGTTAGTAGAAAAATTAAAACATATACATATAGATAGGGGAAAGGTGAAAATTACACCTTTAAACTAACTAGCTTGATTACAAATAACTTTGTACTCGCAAGTTTTGCAAATGCCTTCTAAACAGCAGTCAAGAAAATAATTATTTTCAAATTTTCTAGATTGCTATGTTTTGGCTAATACTTTGCAATTATTTTTACCTATTTTGTCGGAAACTTGGAAGTCAAAACTAAATTGAGAAATTGCAAAAGATGCTGGAACTTCGGAAAAAGTGACTCTGTAAGCTCACTCAAAAATGATACTATAATATATCCTACAAGCATTGATCTTAAATGAATATTATTATGTTTTAGAAACCACTGCAATGATAATGTCGGAGCAGGTTCTTAATCTAATGAGTTCGATAATATGTTTCCTTTACATTGTAAAAGTCTCATTTGGATGGTATGCTTTCGCATCGTCATAATATCTCATAAGAAGCATGTAGTGTATTAGCTTGTCAGTAGAATTGAGCTAATGCTATTAGTTCAGAACATCATGCACTTATTTATCAATTTGCAGTACCGGTGCTATAATAGTTAGATGTGCAGAATCTCTGGCTATTTTTGCTTGCATTCACTGATTTCATGATTCTCAGGAAAATTTTCCAAAAGTAAGGGAATAGGGGTTTTCGGCAATGACGCGAAGGATACAAATATTCCTGCAGACGTATGGCGGTACTATTTGCTCACCAATAGGCCTGAGGTAAACCTTTTGATGTAAATTAGCTCCGGTGAAGAGTTTCATGTAAATCTTTGAGCCTTATGACATGTAATTTGGTTTACTTTCTCTTGAGCTAGGTGTCAGATACATTGTTTACATGGGTGGATTTGCAAGCAAAACTAAACAGCGAGTTACTAAGTAACCTGGGGAATTTTATTAATCGTGTATTAAGCTTCGTTGCCAAGCCACCAGGTCAATCTTCCTCAATTTAATAAGAAAGTCATTCTTAAGACGCAATGCTGCTGTTGCTTGATATGCAATCACTTGTTTGTATTTTGAACCTTCACGACCTGCTGTTAACTAGTGAAAAAGAAGATGTAGCCTTTTTTATTTATGTAAAGGTAGTGCATATCAGCATTATCTAACTTGTACATTTTGTTCTTTATGAAGTTTATGAGGGTCTCTTCATATGCTTTTCTAGCAATTAAAATATCAATATATGTCGTAACATAGGCACTCATCTTTTTCTTTAGGAATTGGATATGATTTAGTTATACCTGATGCTTCTAATGCGGAATCGCATCAATTAACCAAGGTGCTGGCGGAAAATGTTGCTAAGTTGATCGATCAATATCTTGATGCCATGGAAAAGGTAATCAATTGATTTGCACTACATAATCCTGCTTAACTAGGAACTAGAGCCTTAGATAGAATCGAATAATTTTATTACCATTTAATTTGTATCATGATTAGATATTTACCCATCTACTATGACAGGTCAAGCTAAAACAAGGCCTGAAAACAGCAATGAGCATTTCTACTGAGGGAAATGGATACTTACAGGTTACTATCGATAAACTCATGTATTTGGATTAAATATTTGTTAATAACATCATGCGACTCTCATAATTAATGTTTTATATAGGAGAGCCAATTTTGGAGGCTTTATAAAAAAGATCCATCTTCATGTGCTATTGTAATGAAGACCTCAGTTGGACTTGTGTACCTTCTTGCATGTTTATTGGAACCGTTCATGCCTTCTTTCTCTAGTGAAGTATATACTCTCTTTTTGGTTCTTTCAAATTTTATTGATATTTTTTGGTCTTGTTATGAATCTTATACTTTTTTTTGAATTGCCTACAAGGTGTTGGGGCAGCTTAATTTATCTCCAGAAGTACATCTCTCTTTCAATGATGAGAAATGTGACATAGAGAAGGCGAAAAGGCCATGGGATCTGCTTCCCTCCGGTCACAAAATTGGAAAACCTGAGCCACTATTTAAGGAGCTAGTATGTGTACTTACTAGCTCAAATTTTAGTCGATTAATTCTTGTCTATGTATTTGTTGCGGCACATAAAATTATAAAATATTTATGTTAAACAATGCAGAAGGATGAAGAAGTAGAATTCTTCAGACAAAAATTTGCTGGCAGTCAAGCCGATAGGATTACAAAAGCAGAAGCTGATGCCCAGAGGATCGCTGAGCAACTGGAAACTACAAAAATAACAGGTTGAGATGTATTCTATCTTATCGATAAAGTCATTTATCTTTCTTAACTTTTTATTAATTGGTCACACTATAGATATCAAAGTGTGGTAGTGCTTGGTTAAATTGATAATCAGTGTGCTATTTATTCACAATAATCTACATTATTTGGTGTTGAACAAATATGTACCCTTTAAGTGCTTGAATAAATAGAATACTCCAAAACAGCCTTGAAGGTATCATAAATGCTCTTGAAAATGCACATGCGATTTCGCAAACGCCCTTTGCAAAAAAACATTTTTTAAGTCTTTATGTATCTCTCTGTAGGTGCACCTATGATATTCAAACTTTCTGAGGGGTATACATGAAGTTTGATGTTTCTGAAATTAATAGTTGACTAGTTAAGTACCCGTGCTTCGCGGCGGACAGAGAAATTTACAGTAAACATACAACAATAAATGCTAAACAACAGAAGAAAATAATATTTGCACAAATATTTGTGCTATTAACGATGAGATACATATGTATATGCACATATGTGTATGTGTATATATATATATATATATATATATATATATATATGTGTGTGTGTAATTTTTTTTGTTGTTTTGGCAGGATAATTTGAAAGAGATAAACTCTCATCACTTAGCCAATAGTTTAAAAAAGAAATGACAGTTTAATAGACTCACATCTCTATTATCTGCATAAAGGGAACATAAAGCACTTTCCAGGTTACAGGAGATCACACAACTGGTTTATAAATTATTTAATAATCATAATCAACATCCTAACTAATGGAGCAAAGTATATATATATTATATTATAGTATATATTATTAATATATAAATATATAAGTACTATAGTTATATATATAAGAAAAGTTTTAGAAAAAAGTAGCACCATGTAAGAATGAATCAACTAAAGATTTGCAAAAGAAAATCCGAACAACCACAATGGGTGAAAGAAAAAGAGAAATCAATTATGCATACACACCACAAAATGTTAGCAATGTATTAATCATTGAATGTCAACTGATACATACTTCTATAATCACGTAGATTATTATACCAACTAATACATATTTTATTAATGATGTATAAACATATGCTCCACCTGTAGGTCACGAAGAATGCTCTAATAAAATTGACGTTCTTGAACAATAGTTCGGCCAGACAATCTGCTGAGAAAAAAACAATATAGATAAAACAGGTTAGGCCAAGCAACCATCAAGTGCACGATTTTCGGATAATTCAATACAACTACAGGTAAAAAAAAAAAAAAAAAAAAAAAAAAACATAGGTCATTTTTAAAAAAGTATTTAGTTTCCTCAGATTGTATTTTTGAACCAAAAGCAGATAGTTAAGGAAATGATACACCATCAGGGATAAAAAGCATTTGCACGGAACAAAAGCATTTGTGACGGCCCGATTCCCAGGGTAGCACCCATCCTAGGACTATCCCGTCGCCTAGCCGGCTTAACTCTCTTATAACCTCTGTAGGTCTAGCCACCACCCAAAATACTTAAGGCCGCGGTTAAAGAGTTTTACCCTATTATATCTTATATTATAGACTACCGGGGTCTCGACAATCTCCCCTCCTTTAAGCCCTGACATCCTCTCAGCGCTCAGACTCACAAGTACCAGGCGATGTGAGACTCATTCTCGATTAGCCCGTGTATCAGACCCTGGCTCGTAGGGAATTAGCCGAGATATTCTCCATTTCGGGCTTGGTAATTGCGCTCTGGATAGCCATCTGTAACACATCCCAGACCTTCCCAGGGGTCACCCATTTATGGACTACTCCGCGTCCTAGCACCGTTAACTTTTAACCTCTTCGGGCCATCACATCTCAAAATGCCGTAAGCCGCGGTTAAAAGTTATAAGCCCTATTATATCTAGTATATAGGACTATTGGGGTCTCACAATCTCCTTCTTTAGAACCTGACTCCTGTCAGGCTCAGACTTCACAAGTACCAGAGGGCCGATTGTGAGAACTCATACTCGTAGTCCGCTCATCCATACCTGTCTCTGAAGGCGCAGACTCATCTCACTATCTTGCCGCCGCGGTGATATTGGCTCTGGATACATCATGGCGACTACGGGTGTACGCGCCCATAACTTCCCAGGTGGTCACCATCCTAGGACGTGACTCCCGTCCTAGCACGTTAAACCTGACTTAACCTCCTTGTGCCGTTGCACCACCACAAGAAGGATGCCTTAAGCCGGGTTAAGAGTTTTTAGCCCTATTATATCTTATATATAGGACAAAACCCGAGGGCTCCACAATTGATGTCAGGTCGTAAAGGGGGGGAGATTTGTAGAGACCCCGAGTTGTCCTTATATATAAGATATAATAGGGCTAAACGTCTACTCCGACTTAAGCATTTGGGTCGTGCCAAGCCAAGAGGTTTAGAGAGTTAAGCGTGCTAGGACGGGTAGTCCCTGGATGCGGTGACCCTGCGGAAGTCGGGAGGGAGTAGCAGTTAGGTATCAAGACCAGATTACCTGCTGGGAAGTGTGAGATGCAGTCGCGGTTGAGCCAGCGGTCTGGATGACGGCTGCGAGAGTGAGTTCACTCGCCTGGGACTGCTGAGTCTGAGCTGAGAACGGTCAGGGCTTAAAGGGCAGGGGAGATTGTGAACCCAGGTAGTCCGTATATGATAAATTATAGGGACTAAACTCTTAACCCGCTAAGATTTTGGTGGTGGAAGGCACTATATAGAGGTGTAAGAGGACAGAAATTTAAGCGTGGCTGGAGCGGGAGTGAGTCCTAGGAGCAATGGGTGGACCCCTGGGGGAAGTTGGGATTGGAAGTATCGGCGTCACATTAAAGAAAACGTAGTCAATTTTTAAAAAGTTATTTTATTTCCCTCAGATTGTATTTTTGAACAAAAGAGATAGTAGATGAACAACAGGGATAAAAAGCATTTGCCCAACGGAACAAAAGCATTGTGTGTACGCCCGACTTCCACAGGGGGTCACCTTGCATCATAATGGACTACTTCCCTCCTAGACCTTAACTCTCTAACTGCCTTAGTCTAAGCCCACCCAAAATACTTTTAGATCCGGTTAAGTTTTAGCCGACTATTATATCTTATATAGGTACTACCCGGGGTCTCCAATCTCCCCTCCTTTAAGCCCTGACATCCTGTCAGCCTCAGACTCACAAGTCCAGCCGATGTAACCCACATCTCG
This sequence comes from Ananas comosus, assembly GCF_001540865.1. Taxonomy (NCBI): domain Eukaryota; kingdom Viridiplantae; phylum Streptophyta; class Magnoliopsida; order Poales; family Bromeliaceae; genus Ananas; species Ananas comosus. Next base: position 3,541,705 of record NC_033621.1, read on the forward strand.
CTACCGTCCTCCAGACCGGCTCACCGACTACTCATTCACACTTCGGCTGTATTGGCTCTGATACCATATTTAACAACCCCAATTCCCAGGGTCACGTTCCTCCTAGACTACTCCCTCCTAGCACCTTAACTCTCTAACCCTCTTATGGCCATGCCATCCACCAAAATGCTAACCGGGTTAAAAGTTAGGCCCTATTATATACATATATAGTACTATTGGGTCTCACATCTCCTTCTTAAGCCCCTGACGTCCTCGTCAGCTCAGACTCAACAATACCCAGCAGGCGATGTGAGACTCATCTCTAGCTCGTCATCCAGACCCTTGCTCAGCCGACGACTATCATCTCACCACTTCCGCTGTATTGGCATCTGAACATCTTGACCGTCCCAACATTCTCCAGGGGTCACCCATCTAGACTACTGCCCTAGCACGCTTAACCTTCTTAACCCTTATGCCTTGCCACCACCCAATAATCTTAAGCCGGTTAATATTTTAGCCCTATTATATCTTATATATAGGAACAGACACGCGGGTGCTCTCACAAGATGTCAGGTCGTAAAGGGGGTGTGTGGGTGGTGTCGGGGAAGATTGTGAGATCCCCGGTTTGTCGCTATATATAAATATAATAGGCTAAACCTTAACCCCTTAAGCATTTGGGTCGTGGGCAAGCTCCAAGAGTTAATAATTTAAGCGTGCTAGACCGGGAGTAGTCTCTAGGATGGGTGACCCTGGAAGTCGGGCGCACAGTTGTATCAGAGCAATTACCATCTGGAATGTGAGATAGTCTCGGTTGAGCAGTCTGGATACGGGCCTACGAGAGAGTCTCACATCGCCTGGTACTGTGAATCTGAGACCTGACGAGACTCAGGGCTTAAAGGAGGAGATGTGAACCCGCGGGTAGTCCTATATATAGACATATAAGGGCTAAAAACTCTTAAACCCCGGCTTAAGCATTTTGGTTGTGGCACAGGCCTAAGCAGGTTAAAAAAGTGTTAAGCTGCTATGGACGGGATATCCTAGGATGGTGACCCCGGAATTGGCGTCCACACTTTTCTGACGAAAAAAATAAAAAACAGTCTGGATATCAGAGTGTGGAGTTACTGGGAAAAAATTGAAGCCCAAAACAAAACAAAGGGAAGAAAAAGAAGAACAAATAATGAAGATAGCGGAGAGCAAGGTTCAGATTTAGACTTGTGGATCCTCTAAGCAAAAATCTATGATAACTATTGTGGGGATCTCTACAATAATATTCGTAGGCTACAGCGATTGCCCCGGGGCCAGTCAATATGTTGTACCGTCATGAGCAAATTTAGTAAAACTATCCTTATCATCATAACCTCGCACGAAAGAATAGTAAAAGCAACACTAAGTAGGCAAGATGCTATAAAAATCCCCAACACCACAAATATACTATAAAAAATCCCCAGCACCACAAATAGCCATGGAAATTTTGTGCAACAAAACAATCATGCAGCCCCGGAGCTGTTCAACATGCCATGCCAATATGAATAGATTCAGTAGAGTTGTTTATATCATCATAACCTTGCACGAAAGACCAGCAAAAGCAACAGCAAATAGGTGAAGATCTTGAAGAACTTCCCAGCTTCACAAATAACAGGGAAAAAAGTAAAAACAGGATAAAAAAAATATCACGGCAATTCCACAACAATGCAATAACAAAGCAGAGTGTGCAGATCTAATAAAGGAATGTATCCAACCAAAAGTAGAGCAGTGAAAAGACTTGGTTTTTCTTTTTTAGATCCAATAAAGAAATGCATGCAGTCAAAATATTTCCCTTTTTTAAGAAAATAACTATATAAATACATATGTACACCTCCAAAACCCAATAACTGAGGTTCAAAGGAAAATAATACAACTACAGCTCAAAAGAAAGCAAGAAATACATGAGGCTGCATGAAGAAATACCTAGTAAGTTCCTTCTTTTTTATCATATTCAAGCTACAATGTAAATATTTGTAAGTTTATTGGCAGCCAATGAAGAAATACATTCAACAAAGAACAGGAAAAAAACTGTGTCCTCTTTTAAAAAGAGAGACAACTATATAGATACAGCCGTACATCTCCGGAACCGAAGCAATTAATGTAGAAAGAAAGAACTACATGGAAGGGATTCTTCTTTTTGGACATATTCAAGTTACAATGTAAATACCTGTAAGCTTAATACAGAAAGAAATAAATACATGGAAGGGGTTCTTCTTTTTGGACATATAATGTATTGGTATTGATACTTGTAAGCTTACTGGCAACCAACTTGTAGGTAATAAAAAGGAAAGCAACTATATAGGTACTTTCGTATATCGCCGGAATCCAACCAAGTAATGTAGAAAGCAAGAAAATACATTGAAGGGGTTCTTTTTTTTTGGGCATATTCAAGTTACAATGTAAATACTTGTAGGCCTACTGGCAACCACCTTGCAAGTAATCAAACACATGCATTTCTATAACTCCTCAACAAAATTTTGCTGAAAGAACACATCAGACTACAGCAAGAAATATCCAATAAATTCCTTTTTGTGTTATATTCAAACTACAATGTAAATATCTGTAAGTTTATTGGCAGCCACTGAAAAATTGCATCCAACAAAAAACAGGACAGCGAAAAAGCTATGTCTTTTTTTTAAACCCAAGCAATTAATGTAGAAGCAAGGAATAAATCAAACACATGAAGTAACAAAGAATGGGCTATTTTTTTTTTGTAAGCTTATTAGCAACCAACTTGCCAGTTTATACAAAAGAAAATGTGCAAATGTGTTAGGCCAGTGCTTTACTATGCAACAAAAAATGTGGAGGAAGCCTTGATTCGAGGCAAAGTGCATTTAACGGAACAAAAGTAAACAAAGGAAAACACATAAAAGTGCATGGAAAACAAAACAAAGGAAACATTAGTTAGGGAAAATAGAAGACTTGATATCACTGAATTAAATAAAGAGGAACACCATGACACATTAGGTAAAACCAAAAGCAAGAAGATCTGCTACATATTTTAGAGCAAAAGAGGTGGAAAGCACAAAAAGCATGAGATCTGATGATCAAGGGGAAAAAAAAAAAAAAAAGAGGACAGATGGATGCCCAAATGCAGGGTATGCGACGGCGACAGCAAGGTTTCTCGCGGGATTTTCGGGATCGGTCGTCGTGGGTGACGGTGGCAGCGCGATATTGCGGGATTTGAAAGCCAGACAATGGGATCCGGCGGATGTTGCGGGATTTGAAAGCCGGACAACGGGATCCGCGGGATTGCGAAATCTGAGATGGGCGGCGACATGGATCCTGAATCCCTAATAGTCGACGCAGGGGAGAGAGAGCAAGAGCGAAAGATAGAGTAAAGGCCTCGAAGGGCAGATCGCCCTGTACAGTGCGGAGATGCGCGTAGGAGGCGGTGGCGGCGCGTAGGATGCGGAGGTGTACGGGAAACTTTGAGGGCTCACAGGAGACAGACAGTGAGAGAGAGAGAGAAAGAGAGAGAGAGAGAGAGAGAGAGAGAGGAGGGGAATGGAAGGGGCCTACAGGAAAAAAAAAGAAAAAAAGGAAAAGTGCACTCTCGAACCCTTCTCTATGGGACCCACTAAACTGAAAATCCGGAGAGGGGAAGGAGAGGGGGGACCCACAGGCCAAAAACAGAGGGACCCACACCGAAAATGCGGAGCGATTGTAGAAGGAGTTTTCGGTTCGCCCTTTAATGTATTAGTATTGATATTGATATTAGTCCATTAGTTAACAATACTATAGGACGCTGAAACACTATCGGAAGAGCTTTATTTTCAAATTAGAGCAATGCTCCTATGCACCGGACAAATCTCAACCGTTAAAATTCTTTAAATGGACGGTAACGATAGACCTATTAAAAGAGGGTGACCGGCAGTTGGGGGTATAGGTACCGGTCAACACTTTAATAAGGGCAAAAAAATTTTTTATTATATGGAGTTTGCAATGAGGGCATTTTGGTAAATTTCCATCCTCATAACATGTTATTTTTGTAAATTTAGAATATTCCACCTTCCTTCATTCTTATCCTCCAATATTCCATCTTTGTATTATTACCTTTCCTAAATTAAACCTCATGTCTTTAAACCATAGTTAGTTAATTCGAATACGATAAAAATTCGATACGGATAAAATACGAATAAAATTTGTATCTTAATTTTTAAGTTCGTTGAAAAATACGGTTTAAAAATTAAATTCGCCAATAATTTGTATACGCGATTTATACGAAAATTTTACGTTTATCATTTAAAAATTCGGAATAAAAATTTGTTTATTTAATTAAAAAAATTTTAGATTTATGCTATTATCATGCATAAATAATTATAATTCTTATAAAATATAAAAATAAAATTAGATATATATATATACACACAACACAACACACACACACACAAAAAGGGGGAGTGGAGCGAGAGGTCCACCGTGGACCTCTCACTCCACACAGTCCACGAGGCTGAATGCAGCCTCGTGGACAGCAATATTTTTCTACACGTAGGCTGCGATTTCTTCTTCCTCGCCGCTCCCCTTTTCCTTTTTTGCTTTAAAATCATTTAGTTTAAATAGTTAACAAATTTTATTTTTTTAACTATAATATAAACTAAATCTAAATTTAAAATTTAATTTTAATCAATATTTTTAAACTTTAATGTTGTTTTTACTATCGAATGAACAATTTGAATTTAATTTTAAAAATAAAAGCCTTTAATTTAAATAAAAAATAAAAGTTATGTTTATAAATACAGCATAATTTATAATTTAAATTAAATTAATATATTTGAAATTTCGTATCATTTTAATATATCAAATTAACAATTTGAATTGAAATATACTATTCATTTAAACATAAATTTTTTCATTCTGAAAATAAAAATTAAAATTAAATTTGAATGTAATGTACACAATTATAAAGTTTAAGCTCAAATTGAATTTTAAATTCAATTTATAAAGGTTTATTACTTATCAAATTAGCACTATCTAATTTGATAAGTAACAAAATTAAACAAGGAAACAAATATTTATATAAGGTTGATCAAATTTGGTAATTAGTTTGTATTTTTTTTCTCATATTACCCTTACGAATGGTAACCTGTTGGGCAGGTAACCACTATGCAAAAGTCAATCTCGCCTTTAAAATATGAACGGTTAGATTTATTTTACCTGGTGTATTGAAACATTCCTCTTCAAATTATCTATGGAACATAGTAGTTACCATTTCGAAACTTGTTAGAGGACAACAACATATCAATAAATAAATGTCTTGATACAAAGACGAAAGATCGGTGAGGTTTAATTCATGTCAAAGCAATGAATGCGGCAAAAGATCAAAGTGGATTTTAAACTTTCAATAAAGAACACCAGGTACTAAATCTGAACTTTGTTGGACTTCACGTAGTTTCAATAATGTTGTAGAAATATCACATTTGCTATTATGCTGCAGCAACAGGGGTTGATAATTGCTGAAAACTATTTTCTGGTTCTCCTTAACATAAACATTTTTGGGACAATTGTTTTCGAAAAATTACAGCACTTGAGCTTTGTAGCTTTTGCCAATACATTGGGAAACTCAGGAACTTTTCAGAGCAGCGGAGATCGAATATTTACTATTAGCATGCAGTAATTTTTATCAATTCACTTAATTTGCCAGTTTGATTGTAGTAGTTCATGGATTTGTAATTAATGGATCTTAAGACAATCTTTGTGCTCTGGAATTATTTAACTTATTATGCAAAAATAGCATATATTGGGGTGACACAAGATAATTGGTGTTTCTTTTCCAAACAGTTCTTAAATTTCAAATCCTTGTTTTTTTGTTCATAAGATTTACTAGCTCAATTAGGACATGATGATAAATTCTTAGATACGGCCCGAATTAATAGCACTCTGTTGCCGGATTCAGGTTTGATTAATCGGATTCAGACTCAAACTATGGAGGCTAAATAAGCATGGTAAGGGCTTTAGGTGATCATCATCATCAACAAAAGACAATCTTCATTTAGCTTTCTAAGTTTCTATAATAGTTCTCGGCAGGGTAATTATAGAGATCACTTAGTTTCCTTAATTTTGTTATCTTCGGCTTTTGTCTTCATCGAGATCCACATCGACATTCAAAGTTTCTGTCATCCTTCGGTAGGTCGTGTTAGGATTTGGTTGGATTTGTAGTTGAATCCTAGTTCAATTAGGATTAATATTTAAATTTGCTAGAGATAACGTATTAAAATTTAAATATTAATTAGAGTATAAATTTAATTAGATTATAATTTGGGTAGCTTTTGATATAAACTATAAATATAGCATATGTGCTATTATTTTGGTGGTGGTGGTACCGCTTAGTCACCCCCATATGATATGGTCGAGGTGGTCATGATTGCAAGAGAACGTGTGCGATTTTCATACCTTTTGCACGGGTACACAGGATGAGAGAGAAGTCTTCTAAATTTATAGAAGACGAGAGTGAGAGAGAGGTAAAAGAGATTCAGAAAAAGAGCTCGAATTGAAACTACTATATTGTAGAAAAGCAGTCAGGTGTAAAGTTTTCTTGTTTAGTTAATCATATTTTACCCGCATATTTTTTGTTTAATTTTTTGTCTCCTTCGTGGTTTTATCAACTTTTACTAAGAAGACGGGTTTATGATAAAAAATCTAATTTGACGCTTCCGTTGCAGAATCCTAACAAACGATACCGTTACAACAGTCGGTATGAAAGACAGTTGAGAATTCTTAAAATCTAGTATCAAAGTGAGTACCAGATTCCCAACAGGTCACCAACAAGTTTTTTGGTTGAAGGTTCCTGATTTTAGGCCGAAGTGTTAGGTTATCCTTGTTGGAGCTTTCTTGGATGAAGTTACAAACATTGGCTGGTGAGTGTTTTTCGATCTAAAGAGGCACTAATAAGAACTAAGAAGGTTATAAACGTTGTAAGGTGTGAGAAAAAATTTTAGCAAGGCCTTTAATTGGAATAAAAAATTGTTATTACTTTTCCTGAGAAGCGTGTGGATAAAGTTACTCCTAAACCATTTTCGCAGTTATTTTTTAAAAAACCTTCTCACTCTTTAGTACTTATTATCTCAATAATTTGTCATTATTTCAAATAAATCTAATTATTTGGAATAATTGTTGATTCAAATACAAAATTTTGTAAAAATAAATATACAGATAAAATTATCTATAAATAATATAATAAGATTATAAAAAATGGAATAAATTGCTAAATAAACTAACATTTTGAACCTTTTGGCAAAATAGTGGACATCCTTTATCTATTTTTTTTGTTTCTTTTGTATGTTGTAAACTGAATATATGTTGAGGTGTAAAACTATATAATACATCAATTCATTTTATTAAAGCTTTACAATCTAATTTATCAGTTTTTTAAATTTGCTACCCGCTTCGTTTATTTCATTTTGAAATAAACTTAGCTGGGAATGTGAATCAACTAGATTCGAACTTGAAACCTCAGATACCAACCACCAAATTTTTTACTACGGGGATGGTCGGTTAATTAAGACTAGAGCTAAAGTACTAGTGGGCATTTTATAGTCAATCAAACCAAGTTTCTTTAAATTTTCTTGGACCATCATCGTCCCCAATATCTCCATATGTAATTCTTTTTCTTTGGCTTCCATGATTTACTCCTACTTCGACCCGTTTTCTGAAACTCAATTCTGTTTATTTGAATTGCGGTCTTTGAGGTGTGGTTCAATTTTTGCTTGTGCTTTAGCAAAAAAATGACTCGTGTCCAGTCTTTTTACAAGGGTGTTTGGTTTTTCGAAAAATATATATCTAAAAAAAATAGTACTCAAGTTTAGAAAAAAAAAAAATTATTTTTCCATTTTTTTTTCAAATTTTGTAAAAAAGAGTATATTTGTTTTTTGAATTTTTATTTTTCAAACAAAACCATGAAAAAATATTTTTTATGATTTTTTTGTGAAAAATAAGTTTTCATATTTTTCTCAGGAACCAAACATCCCACCTCACCTATATATATCCAATTAACAAGATAATTTTACTAATCACATCAAGTGATTATTGAGTGACTCATATCTGCTAGATAATGGAGTATAATATATACACCCACTTTTGAATGTGCTAGTAATATTTACTGCGCGCTTAAAAAATAAAAAGAATGTTACTTTTACATTTCAAAAGAAGTGTATATAATTTACACCATACATTCTAGGGTTTAAAATTTTTTAAATATTAAATTTAATCCAATCGCCAGATTCGATCAACTGGAGATGGACCTCTAACCAGCTATTCTCCGTCAGATCCTTTTTTAGGTTCCTCACAGACGCTGGTCTGCGGGACACAACGATCTTACCTATCTGGAAACTCAAAGTCCCAACCAAGATTAAAGTCTTCTTATGGCTGCTACCGAGGAAGAGAATTTCGACTGCCGACAGGTTACATAAACTCGGATGGATTGCAGAGCAATTTTGTGTTTTCTGCGCTGGCGACTCGGAAAGCTGCGACCACCTCCTGGCTTCATGTGTTTTCGTTCGTTACCTGCTTGTCCGAGTGGACGGACCGAGCTTTTTGCTCGAACCGGATGTCAGAAAGCTCTGGACAAAAGTTTGTTGCCTTGCTGACGCTTAGAAGAGAGCACAAGTTTTGTCTCTACTTTCCGCCGTCTGGTGGGTGGTTTGGACTGAGAGAAATGACACCCTCTTCCGTGCTAAGCAAACTAACCCTTCCCAAGCTCTAGACCGTATCCATCTGCTGATGGCTGATTGGAAAACATAGTAGCAGTAGTAACAGAAGGAATTGCAGTAGCGATGGTTCTAGCAGTTATTGTAGTAGTAGTAGATCTTCCTTTCTCCTGTGCTTTGCTGTTTTTCTGTCTTTGTTTTTTGTTCGTCTTTTGTTTTTTTCGTCTCGCCCTTCTCGCTCGGAAGCCCTGGCTGCTTCCATTATGTAAGCCTAATTCATTTTCCTAATGAATGAAGCACAGGTAGCCCGCTACCTAATTCTCAAAAAAAAAAAAAATTTAAAATATTAAAAATTGACAAGATAATGGTCAAAAATGGATCTTTGCGTAAAGAAGATGTAAAATTTGTATAACTTTTTAGGAATGTACCAGTAACATTGCCCTGAGATCTGATATTATATTATAGGGTTATTTGCATACACGTCCTTGCAAACATAGTAAATTGTAAAAATATCCCTGCAAAACGGAAACTCCATAAGTTGTCCCTGCAAAAGTCCTAATTTATACAGATATGTCCCTCTGGTTAACATCCGTTAGAGAACTGTTTCTTTTTTAACAGTTTTCTTGTGAAATGACCATTTTGCCCTCATAAATATATCCCTCCAAAATACCGTTCTTTTCCTTCTCTTTCTCTTCCTCTTTGGGCCGCCGGAGCGGACGACGGCGGCGGCGCGGCGTCGTGTTCGCCGACGACGAAGAAGAGGGAAAAGAAAGAATAAGAGGAAGAAGAAAATGGAAGAGGAAGAAGGAGAGGGAAGAGAAAGATGAAGAGGGAAAGGGTTCGCCGCCGCACGACGCCGCTGCATCTCCTCCCTCGCCGGCGACGAAGAAGAGGGAAGAGATAGAGGAAGAGGAAGAAGAAGGGCGAAGAGGAAGAGGGAGAGGAAGAGGAAGAGGGAGGGCTCGCGGCCGCCGCCGCATCTTCTCCCTTGTCGGCGACGAAGAAGAAGGAAAAGGAAGAGAGAGAGGAAGAAAAAAAGGGGAAGAGGAAGAGAGAAGAGGAAAAGGAAGAGGGAGAGGGTTTGCCACGGCCGCGGCCGCCGCCGCCGTCGCTGCCGCCGTTGCCGCCGCCCTCGCCAGCGACGAAGAAGAGGAGGAAGAAGAAGAAGAGTAGAACCGTAAATTCACGTTATAATTAACCATGGTTAAATATTTTAACCGTGGTTAACGAAAATTTTCTAATAGTCCTTAACGGCAGGAATATATCTGCATAACTTAAGACTTTTATAGGGACAACTTATAGAGTTTTCGTTTTGCAAGAATATTTCTGCAATTCATTATGTTTACGGGAACGTGTATGCAAATAATCCATTATTATACTATATGAAACAAATTTTTCTTTAAAATTTAAGTTATCCGATAACAGCATTTATATCTCTTATGTACAACAATCATGTAATGGAATTCTCCAAGGCCAAAAGAGTCACATTTCGGTGGGTTATCTCTATTGTCACTCAAATAATACCCATGCAAAATTTCCTAGCAGCGTACGTCTAAGAACTATTTACAGCATTGTTTCTCTTATTTTCAGAGTTATTTTTATTTTCTACACTATACTATTTTTATTTTCAAACGCGACACTGAAATGTTATTTGTTTTCACCAATTATTTTGTTCTGCTTTTAAAAAAAATAATGTTATATTATATTATTTTATTTATTTTTCTAAAGTACCATAGATTTTTCTTTTATTTCTTGTCAATTTTTGCATTATAATCGACAAGCTTGGCCTATGGAAAACCAGTTGCTACATAAGTTAAAAATGATGGAGGTAGCAGGATAATTTAGTCAATCTATTTTGGTGAAAAGAAAAGATTCATTTAATTTTTTTTTTTCAAATTATTGACGACCAAATTCTTCTGCCATTTATGTATTTTTCTCTTTTTTTTTTTCCATCAAAATGGATGGATGCGTACTTTTTATTATTTTCAGCTAGCGATTTTTAGTAAAGTTGCTAGCTTCTATCTAAGATACTGTCAGCACTTTTATTAATCTAATGTAAAGATTGTGGAGAAACGATTGTTCAATAATAGTTTTAAAATAAATTTAAAAAAAATTTAAAAAATAAAATATACAAATAGATAAATTTTGAGACTACTTAGGTACTAAACAATATAAAAAATTATAAAATTATAAAATTTAATTAAATAGCCTAAACTTAGGTGTTTCAAAGATAATTATCCATTAGGATGCACTTTTAAATTTATTATTAAAAAAGTTTGATAAGACTAATAAAGATAAATTAGTCTTTAATAAATAAATATGGTAAAAAATTGCAACCTTACTGGTAGATAGGGATGCAAATGGATCGGGATTGGTGGAGCTCCCGCTCCCATCCACATTAAGTAGGGCGGTAACTAAAAGCCAAAAATAAAAATTTGTTCGGATTCATCTTGATCGGTAAGAAAATTTACAAAAAATTTATTTTCTTTCAAATCGGTTCCGAATGAAATGATAAGTAAAGATAAAAAATGAAATAAATATCAATTCTCTCGCAACTGTCCAGTCTCGTAAAAAAAAGAGATAATTGCCTACTTATTCCAAAATATCCCTACAGTTACCATCCGTTAAGTTAATTTGAGTTAAACGTGAGTTAAATATGTTAAAAAAAATTAAAATATCAATTTTGCCCTTAACTTAAGGGCAAATAAAAACTGTTGGTCATGGTATAGGGGTGTATTTGAAAAGATCAAAAGTTAAAATACTTTTTGTGCTCCCAACTTAAGGGCAAATAAAAAAAGTCAATGATGGTAGAAGGGTATATTTAAATGGCAACATAGTAATTTTATACAGATAACAGAGTTCATTAACAGATTTTAACTCTAAAAATATATTTAAAATAGGTTGAAATGTAAAAATGATATTTTCAATATTAACTTTCTAAAAAAGATAAATTAGAAAGTCGAAAATCTTTCGGAGGTATATAAGTAATTATCGAAAAAAAAAAAAATGAAGCAAAAGATAGAAGATGCCACCTGCCTTGAAATCTGTCCAGTTACATCTCTAGTAGTAGATGTAGAAGTAACATTGCTCATAACGGTTCGAGATGCATCAATTGTATCATTTGTTAAATATTATTATAAATTAAAATCTTAAGTTGTAAACGAACAAAGAACGGTGGAAGAGATGAAGAACCGACCCACAGCTGACGTGGTGGACCAGTTCTACCCCATAAATAAAACTTCTCCCTCCCCAGTTGTGAGTTACCCAAACATGGCATGTGAAGTTAAGTTTAGATTATCTCCGGATTTTAATCTTTTTTATTATTTTCCAAATAATTTCTAAAAAAAAACCAAATTCCCCAACCACACATTTATTTGTTTTTTTTCATAAAGTGAAAATGGAAAAAGAAAATAAATTAAAAAATAAACACATAGGGATAGAGGAGCGTGCCGTTCCTGTGAATGGGCATCGATCCACTCCGCCTCGCGAGGACGAGGACGACGACGACGACGACGACGGGGCGGCGAAGGTCGCGAGAGCCATAGCTCTTTGGAGCCCTCGAAACCCTAAGCGAAGCCCTAACGCCGGATCGGACCGCGTTCGAACCCTAGCTTTGCTCCGGTGTTGCAGCCTCCGCCTCCGGAGGCCCCGCGCCGCCCCGCGAGGAGGAGGAGGAGGAGGAGGAGGGGGAGGGGGAGGGGGAGGGGACGCGGCCTCGCCCCGCGGGGAGAAGATGAAGGGCCTCTTCAAGTCGAAGCCGAGAACTCCAGCCGATGTCGTGCGGCAAACCAGGGACCTCCTCATCTACGTCGATCTCCAAGGGAGCTCCCGCGACGCCAAGCGCGAGGAGAAGGTGCGTTGGATCGATTTGGTAGTTCTTTTCCCTAATTTGACTAGGGTGTCGTTTGATTTTGGGAATTGTTTGATGATATGTTTGCTGATTTGGCTGAGAATTGGTTTTGATTTGGATTTTGCTGTCGAAGCAGGATAAAAGATCACAGGTTGGATTTTTTTTTTTTGGGTCCTATTTGTTGATTTGCGTTCGTTCTAGGGCTACAATTATTTATATTGTAATAGTTGTGTTCGATTTAAGGCTTGTGTGATGAAGAAATTTTGAAGGATCTGATTAGGGTTATTTTTTATTAAAATTGAATGCATTGTGTGATTTGCTTGTTTCACAAATTTTAGGGAGTTTAAATTTGAAATGTATGTGTCATGATCCAATATCGAGATCATTTCACAGGTTTTCTTTATTTTGGCTACGTCAGAAAAGCATTTACGGTCATCTAAACTTCGTCATAGCAGATCTTAGCTATGTAGCGGTGATTTGAAGAACTTTTTACATTACAATTAAATCCTGAGGACTGGGTATTTGGTTAAATAATATATAACATTTCTAATGTAGCACAAAAGGAAACAAGGAATTGTAATATTTCTGCTGGTAGTAGTGCATTGCTCTTGTAAATTAACTTATTTAGAGAATATGTGCTGCAACATTGAGCTTCCCTTTTATACCAGGTATGTGAGATGCTAAAGTTTATGGACACAAGATTAGAAATTTTGAGAATCATTGGAAGGTAATGGAAAATTGAGAATTAAATGTTATCGGCATGCTGATCTTATTTTTTGCTTACTGATGTAGAATAATGAACGGCATGGAAAATATACATTCATTTTCTTTCAAAGGTTTAACATTTGTAGTAATGTGCTTTAAGTGAAGTACTTTTTTATTTTTTGTCTGTCCTTCTTTGTGCTGAATTTTTCTTTTCATCAAGCCCATTTCTGGTTTTCCCAGTTGATTATTTGATTTTCTGCTTGATTTATATGATTTTCATTTTTTTTTTTTCCTGATTGCAACACCATAGAAGCAAACTGATGAACAATAAAAAAAATTAGGCCTTTCTGTTTTTTCCTTTTAATCTTCTGGTCAGATTTGTTGTCTAAGTTAATGTTCGACCTTTGTTTTGCAGATGATTGAGTTGAGCAAAAACATACGAGAGTTGAAGTCTATTCTTTATGGGAATAGTGAATCAGAGCCAGTGGCCGAAGCTTGTGCACAGTTAACCCAAGAGTTTTTCAGAGATAATACTCTACGCCTATTAATTATCTGCCTTCCAAAATTAAATTTAGAGGTTCGTATGAACTAATTATATAAATTGATATTACTTATTTCAACCAACATGAATAATTGACTTGAAATTAAGATGGCTAAATCGTCTCTCAAGTGAAAAGAGGATTGAGCAACTAGTGAATCAAGTTATTTATTCTGTTGGCAGTTGCAAGTATAATTTCCTAGTATAAGCTACACAGTCCTTGTGATTCTATCTTTTTTCTGTTTGTGGTAGCTACTAAGATGCGTTTAGCGTTCTGAATTAGTTTAATGTATGGCTTCTCATGAACTGTTGCAGACTCGGAAGGATGCGACTCAAGTTGTGGCGAATCTACAAAGGCAACTAGTCCATTCACGGCTGATTGCTTCAGACTACTTGGAAGCAAATAAAGATCTTTTGGATCTTTTAGTTTCTGGGTGAGATATGTTTTCCAAAACTTACAGTTTCATTTTCATTCCCCTGTGAAGTCTGCTTCTACCTTTCAAGTAGTTTACTTCTTACACTTTTAACAGTATGCTTCCAGTAGACACTTTAAAGATCTTGTATTGCAATTTATGTTTTTCCTTCCCCCTTTTCTTTTTCCTGTCTGTTACCTTTGAGGAAACTGGATCTTTTGTTGTTAATGGTGAATATAAGAAAACATTAGGTAGTGGTTCAAGTTAAGCTTTAAGTTTCCTATTGCACATGGTTTGGGCATCATTGGTATTCTGATAGTGACCTAAGATGTTTGAGATTGACAATCTTATCTAGCTATGTTTTCATAGTCTTTAATGTAATGTTTGAGAATTAAGCCCATCAAAAGAGGTTACTTGTTTAACTAATTATACAATATTCCTAGACATCTGAATTCACAATTGGGCAAATTAAGTTGTTTCAAGAGGAGTCACTGACTAGTGACTACACTATAATAGATACATCCTCATCTTGATCTATGATAAACAATTATGATATTACAACACTGTACATTTTGGAAATCGGATACCTGAAATATTTTAGAATAGGCTGGTGAAAGTAAATATGTAAAGGAATTTGGTCAGAGACTACATCATGCATGCATCCATGCATGTATGCACCCATGCATTTATATAAAAGATCGGGTTCTCTCATTATTGTAAGGTCTTGTACCTTGGAATGGTAAGGACCTTTGGAACAATATTTTTGAACTTGGCTATCTATTTTTTATTCTGTATTATATAAAGCAAGCTAATATATCACCTTTCAGGTATGAGAACATGGACATTGCTTTACATTATGGTGCTATGTTGAGGGAGTGTATTCGACATCAAAGTATTGCAAGGTAATTATGTTGAATCTCAGTATAGGATCTTATTAACTTTGTATTCAAAATTTCCATGGCTAATTACTGCATATGTTAGAAGATGAAAAGAAAATTCAAAATTCAAAATACGAAAAGAAACATTCTTCTTCTTTTTTTTTTGGTCAATCTCATTTCTCCGTATCCTTTTTTTTAAACATCTTTTGCTGTATTTTGTACATTTGGGAATCCTGTTGTTTGTTACTAATAAAGTATAAGAAGTACTAGAGAGATGGAATTTTTTGGAGATTGAAAATAGATCAACTCCTTTCAAGTTTAGCTTCTAGTTTAGTTTATCTATTTCCTGGAATTCGATAGCTCACTGCTGATGTTTAATACAGTTGCTAAGTTGAGGTTCTTGATCACAATCCAGATAATCATATTGGCATTTTTTGTATTCTTAAGCTACATCAACGATTTAGATGCATCACTTTATGCCTTTGTTAAATGCATCTGTCTGCTTCAGGGTCTGTTTTGTTCAATAGTTTTTATATCATTTGGTGCTTTTGAATTACAATCTGTTATCAAAAATTTTTTTACTAAAATCATTTGTTTGAAAAGTTCAGTATTTATTTCTGTGATTGTTTTCTTGCAGATACGTTTTAGAATCTGAGAATATGAGGAAGTTTTTTGACTATATAGAGCTCCCAAACTTCGACATAGCATCGGATGCTTCTGCAACATTTAAGGTTGATCTATTCTTTTTCAATATGCTTCTTTAATTGCACATTTTGGATTGTATATATTTCTTTTGCGAAACAGATTTATCTTTCATAAGTTCTCTTTGTGTGCTGAAAATTTGGGCTTTCAGTGTAATTAGCTTGCTCTAGTGGTATTCTTTTTTTAATATAAAAAAACCTTCCAGTAAACTGGAAACTGTGCTTGCAATCTTCGCAAAAGTGAGAGAATATTCGCTGTTCAGTTTGTGATATTTTTTGGCAGTGTTTGTGCTGGGTACGTCATTGCATTCATATTATGAGATATTGAAAGGGAAAAGTTGGACCCTAATCAATATCAAGCGACTACTTTCTGCAACCTGCCGAGAAAATGGTATTGTGGGATCTCCCAAGTCCTAAAAGAGAGTTATTTTTCAGGTTGGTAATGGAGTAAGAGAATAGTACAGGTACCTATGACATTAGATGAGGTGGAGGTTCTGGTTTTCTGTTCCTTTAATTTCACCTCGATTAGTGGTGCTACAAAGTTAACCTCGGAGATCAAATTTCACTATTAGAAAGAAGTGATAGTTTCTCATGCATTACATGCGTCTAGGGTGAATTGGCATTTATAATAACCTATCCTGTATTATTGAGAGATAAAATTATGGCTTTTGAATAGGTAGTAGGAATAATTTCGATATTGTGTTGTGCCCTAGATTCTTGCATGGCTGCTTTACGTTGGCATGTAGAGTAGAAATTACTTCGATGTCTGGACATTCAAACCTTTTTCTTTGCTGATTTGCATTCAAGTTTTACTTTATTTCAACCATTGGTGATTCATTTTCTAAGTATGCTACTACCTATCACTGATTTTGTCGTAATGTTCCTTTTAGGCTTTATGTTGATTCTGTCATTGTAAAATGCTATGGAGGAAGCTTTTTGCTATGAGAGGTATCTAGTTTGGGTGGGTGGAAGTAAAACTGGAGCCACATTTTTATTGCAGTTCAAGTCCTACCAGAAAATAGACCTTCAAGATTACATTTTTTAATGTCATCTGGCCCTTTTTTTGTCTAAACTTTGTCATTACATTATTACATTATGGTCAGAATAACTAGGCCAAGTTACTTATGTGCGTAGGATATATATGGTATGTACTAATTCTTTACCATATTATATCTTTTCTTTGAAGTGAAGAAAAATTTTCTTTCATCGCATTTAGATTTCTGTTTTGCAACACCTGGAAGCAGGATAAATTTATCCCAAATATGTGTTGGGTAATTTTAATTTATTGACGCCTCTTTAATGTTTTGGAACTTGATTGTCTAGAAAATTAGATTGTTATCAAATAGTGAAAAATGATGCATCCAATGTTGGTCATAGGCTGTGAGGATGATACATATGTAAATCCCTTGCATAGTGTTCCTCAACAAATGATCCTTGGATTTGTTTCAGTTTATCCGCATGTCTTTGCCCAATTTTAGTTAGTTGTAAAAGTTGTGTTACTGTCCTGCAGGAGCTTTTGACAAGGCACAAATCAACTGTTGCGGAGTTCCTTTCTAAAAATTATGACTGGGTGAGTGACCATTCCTTTTAACTCAAAAACTTCACTTGACTTAAATATGTTACTTTTGTATTGTAAAATTAGTTGTTCACATTGGGCTGTCTTGGTGGATCATTTTGACAAGATATCTTTACTCTTGTTTTTGGTTCTCGTATCTTGAAACATTTGACTATCTAGAGCCTCATAACTATAACTTTCTGATGGTTCAATTTAGTTTTCTACGTGCTGAATACTCCATATGGTGATAATTTGCAGGTTTATGTGTATAATTTGTGTAAGCATGTATAGTGGAACTTTTTTTGAGTTGTGGCTTTCCAGAGGAATTGTCTGAACAATCATTAAAATGAATAATTTGGTTTTTGTTTTTAAATCTATTATCAAGTTTGAAAAATGTGACACGAATCAAACATGCATCAAACGAGTATCTGTATCATAAATTATTGCATCCCAGTAAGGAACACGTCTTAAAGACTGTAGAACAATACTAATGAAACACATCTCTGGACTTTGAGGAAGGATGTTAACATGTTGTTGAAGTTCTCACAGTTTGTGCTAGAGATATAGTTAATTTAATGCCCATAAATGCCTGGTAAGTACATGTTATAGGTGTATAAATATCAATATGTACATGTAATTGTCTGTATAGTTAAATGGTTCTGCTTGAGATGCTAGCTCACCAAATTTAGTACTTGGCCACTGATCAGCATTGGCATTTATGCTTGTTTTATGTTCATCATGCTTTTCGGTAAGTTTTGACTTCATGTTACCAGCTCCAGGTTAGTCTATGGTATAAGGACATTAGTTCTAAACATGGTAATCATCTAGAAATTTGACTTACGACCTCTAATCTAAGAAGCTTTTATTGTTTTTACTTTCATATTTTTGTTTTTCTCTGTAATTTTCTGTAGTGTTGCTGTCATGCTATAAATTTCACAGATTTAATAACTATCCTATGGTTGTTCCTGCAACTTTTTCTCGTTGTTCCAGTTTTTTGCAGAATTCAATTCAAGGCTGTTGGCCTCTAGCAACTACATAACAAAAAGGCAAGCCATCAAGGTATTAATTGCTTTGCAATGGGTTTTGTTTCTTTTCCTACAAAGAATGAGAAATGATGTAGATTAAGCAGAAGTAGATTCATTGCGAAATTCTTGTCTAATCACTATTGCCCTTATCTTCTTTCTGTTTCCTTTGGAGGTCCATTTATCTTGTAATTACATTGCCCTTATCACACTTATAACCATACGTGCAGTAGGACATTTTTAAGGGTTTGGTTTGTTGGTTTGTTGTTGTTGTAGTTAACCCTGATCATTTCTGGCCAACATCTTTATTGAAGTTCTGTATTTTTTTTGTTTCAGCTTTTGGGAGACATGCTTCTTGATAGAACAAATTCTGCAGTTATGATACGATATGTCAGTTCAAAGGACAATCTTATGATGCTGATGGATCTTCTCAGGGTATGTGAACCTTGATTATCTAAAAAGATATGTTTTACATGTTTTATTTCTATTTGTTGCTTGTTCCTTAAAATGATGAATAGCTCAAAAACGTAGGCCAGCTCATTTTTACTACTTCTAACTTTGTGCATTATATTCTGTTGAGGATTTAGACATTACATTAGACATTACAATTTTTTCATTGACTATATATTGACTTCTAATATGAGACATAATTAAGCAAAATCATTGATTAGAAAAATGATGTTTGTATCTATCAGCAACCAACCTATGGTTTCTAGCTAAAGCTTTAAGCAGAAAAAGGTTGTGTACTGTGACCACCACCTCGTCCTCATGCTAAGCTAAAATCCATTATGGATAAGCAGTTCTAATGCCCCACTGTTCAGAGGATACCCCCATAAAGGCTCGAAGGGGCAGATTTCACTTTCTAAATTTTCCTTAATTCTGTTTTGCCTTGTGCTTTCCCTCATGTCACTTGATGTATAATAATCTGAAAAGGAGTTTTTTTTCCTTGAAATGGAAATGGCGTGATGGGGCAAAATTATCCCGAGTCACAACGGGGTCCCCGGGTACGCTAACATACCCGTCGTATGTACGAGAGCGCATCCCGCACATACGAAGCATCCACAACCAACCTATCTCAAACACAAATACAGGAGTGCATAAAATAAACATATATCATAGTCTATGAACATCTATATAAATACAGCAAACACTATACATGCAACAACCGCTCATCCAAACAACCCAAAATAAATATACAAATGCCAGCCCAAAGATAAATGTACAATCTGCTATATATAAAATTTCTCCCGGTGGTCCTCTAGCTCACAAGTGTCTAGGTATGGGATGCTATCTAGCCCGCAATTTTCTTATCTCGATCAAATGATGGTACTGAGGACTCTGAAAAGAAAAACAACAAAAGAGGATGTGAGAATTACTAAACGGCAGTCACACTAAATCACGCATGTGTACCCAATCAAGCGAAAATCTAGAGGGACATTTCTTTTCTCCTGCGACAATTTGTTGTCTGTAGCCAACATAGTTATTCAAAAGAAAAAGGCACATCTCCTTCGATCACTCTTCAGTCCACTCTTAAAGAGTTCACATAACCCAATCTGCGGATTTTCGTTACAAATCACGTCTCTCACGTCTTATATCCTAAGAATCTATCCATAGCCTAGGGTTTCCTAAATCCACCTAATATATTCCTAGGCTCTAATATCAACTTAATTCATCAAGCCTCAAGTCACAACGGAAGCCCCTGGGTGCCTAACAAATCCACCGTATGTACGAGGATGCACCTTGCACATACAAAGCGTCCACAACCAATCTGTCTCAAACACAAATACATGAGTATGTATAAAATAAGCATGTATCAGAGTGTATGAACATCTACAACAACCACTAATCCATACAACCCAAAATAAATATAGACGGTCGTACTCTTATGCATGCTTATTTTTATACACTCCTGTATTCGTGTTTGAGACAGGTTGGTACGCGTCGTATGTGCGGAGGACGTTCTCGTACATACGATGGGTCTGTTAGCTCACCCGGAAGATTCCGCTGTGATCCGAGGCGTGACACTTACAGCCGCAAAAGTTGAAATGGACAACTTCCTTCTCTCTTTTTACAGAGGACCTTCTCCCATCACAAAGGGAGGTTTAACACTATCAAGGCTTCTACTAAGTATCAGCATGCCTATGTCTTTTCCTCATATACGAGCGATTGTCCTATAGCTTTTAATATTGATTTCTGTTGATTGAAGCTTTAGATAGTTCGAACAAATTATAAGTTGGTGTTAACATGATTCTCACAATTACAAGGTGTAGATAGCATGTTGGTGATGTGGCTTAGTCAGTATTTTTCATTGTTTCCCCACTTGCAGGACAAAAGTAAGAACATCCAGATAGAGGCATTCCACGTATTCAAGGTACAATTCAGATGGCTCGGCTTGTTCTACCTTCAATAGATCATTCTTTTTTAGATGTCCAATTCATGACTCGAAATGTTTGTTTCGAATTTCAGTTGTTTGCTGCTAACAGAAATAAACCACCCGAGATTGTAACCATATTTGTGGCAAATAGAAACAAGCTCCTTCGGTTTCTCGCCGATTTCAAGACAGACAAAGGTAATTCTTATGTGATCTCTTTTTCTACACCTTACCTGGAACGTTTGCAATGAATTCTTTCCACATTTATCTAATTCCTGCACTTTTATCGGTTGAAGTTCGCTTCAGCAACTGCGTGATTGATATCTATGACTTTTACAACTTTGCTTCTATCTTCTATGTTCTGATTGTGCTGCATGTGAGATATCTAAATAATTAGTCATAATTGACTTTTTCTTTTTCTTTTTTTCTCTTGAGCAAAACTAATGACACTATAACCTGAATTTTCTCCAGAGGATGAACAGTTTGAAGCGGACAAAGAGCAAGTTATGAAAGAAATATCCGCACTCTAAGATGGCAGATTTGCTCTTATGTCTTATGATGTAATCCCAGATGTAGAAGGAAAGTCTGAATTAATAGTGAACGATGGTCCCTGCATGTTGCACAGTGTATGTATTGTATGGTACCAGCTCACAGTATATGATCTGTTTGATCATGTTGTTGTAATAAAATTATTTCATGTTACTCTAATATGTGTTGTTCTCATGTTCCTGAGGCCCCTCTGCTTCTGATTAGTTCATGGGTAGTTCAGATCTATTTGTCATTGCAAGTCGTTGACACAATAACTTCAAATTGAACCAGAGCTAAATTTTCTTGTGTATAAAGCATTGGCAATTATTTTCAGCAAGCTGTTAGCAGAAGTTTTAAAGTGGAAATGTACAGGGATACCTATTTTGAAACATATTTCTTGAAATTTTGATTCGTTATTAAATTGAGAAATTTGTTGAATTTTAACTGTGATTGTGGTAAATTTAACTATTTTGAATCCTCTTCTAATTAACTGAAGAACTGTAAGTTTTGCTGAGTATAGGAAGTGACAGCTAACGGAGCCATTGGTTTTAATAACTTTCCAATTTAATTTAAAAAACAATTCAATCAAAACAATTAAAAAGTTTTAGACAGAAGCTCTAGATATGCTATTCAAAGTTTCAAACCAGTAGTTTTAGACCGAAGCTCCAGAAGTTCACAATTATATACAAAAAAAAGCTAGTGATAAAGAAAATGGCAATCATACAAAAGCCACAGGTAATATTACAACTGGTTCAAGCATTAAAAGCTACTGATTTATACACGAGAAAAAGATCATACAAATTTGACTCTTTTCTAAATTGAATTGCCTCCTAAAATCCTCGACTGACCATCTGTTTCTAGAAAAACCGGCAATATAAAGATCCCAAAAATACAAGAAATTGCCTCACCTCTAATTAGGCTACAAATTAACTTCAACCTGAACCCACGCGAGCAAATCGAACTAGTAATAAGGTTACCGGGAGATATCAAACCCAGTCTGAACAAATCGTTCGGCATTTTCCCTTGAGTTCTTCTATGTACAGAGTTTTCCAAATTGCTGCCTTTATAGGTTGTTGATATATAGATAGTTTGAAACACATGATACAACGGCACTGATTGATTCATGCATGAAATTCAAGGCACCGAGATTTCCAAGTGAATTACTGCTATTACATCGAAGAGTCAACGGCACAGTAATTTGCAGGCGAAGGATACTGACCTTGGATGAGGCCTAACTTGAGCTGCCTTCCTATGTGTAGGACAGTGCCATCAGTATAGACTTTGAAGGAGAGCGCCAGCCTGTAGAACAATTGATCTTTATCGACATATTAATAAAGAATGCTGAAGAGTAAACAGAACTCCGTAAACACGCCATCTGCCACATCGCCCTCGGACTGATAGTTGACTACATATCAGAAATTACTGATTTTATAGCTCGCTCAACTAAAAGTAGGAAACGTTACAAGCAACTAACTTGTCGTTGTTTTCCAAGGAAGTTCTAGATCAAATTTTGTTTTATCATCTAAGCTAGTTTTCAAATCATAAGTACCCAACACATGTACAGATGAGCATAAACAGAAATGCACAGCTTCTATGTGTGTGTGAAGAGACTAATTAAATAAAGATAGAAATTTGATAAAGCATGCAAATAATACTCACATGGTTATCAAATTCAGCAAAAAATGTGCCACATGATTCCAACATGTCATTAGGAGCTCCTCGAGAAAATTGCTCACACTTTGCTGTAAATAATCTCATTTGCGAATTTTGTTCTCATTACTGTCAAAGGCAAATTATGAATAATTGTTTACAAATACGTACCTTCAACTTGACTGCTGAACAAAGAACTTTCTCCTAATCACTATAAAAAGGAAGAGAAGAATAAAAAGATGAGACAAAGTAAGATAGCATGCTAGCGATAAATACATAGTATCGAAAAAAGAGCTAGGATTGAATCATACCTAACATGTTGCATTTCCATTTGAGTAGCAAGTCCCAAAGTGTCTTGGCACACAATATGTGCCCTATCAGATGCTGATTCCTGCAACATTGGACTTTGATTGCTATCTTTTCTAAGGTGAAAAATGCATCTTGTATCATCAATCTAACAGGCGTTAACAATACTTTCAGCTTGCACCATTTGCCTTCTCAGTTGCTTCAAACAATCATAGATGAGGTTGCTTTGCAGATGCGACTTGTCCCTTACAATGAATTCATGGACCATACCGTTAACCTCGATTGAACTACTCCCTGGAGTTTTCTCTACTCCCATGTTCCGCATCAAAACCCTCACCTTATCAGCCTCCTTCCTCATGTCCGCTTCCACATAAAGGTTAGCCAACAACACATAGATTCCGCTATCATTTGGGTCCAACTCCAATAGCTTTTGAGCAGCCCATTCTCCCATAGAAACATTACCATGCATTCTACAAGCAAAGAACAAAGCACCCCAAACAACTGCATCAGGCTTCATAGGCATTGTTCTCACTAGCTCTTCTGCCTCGTCTAAGTGTCCTGCTCGACCTAAAAGGTCGACCATGCACGAATAGTGTTTTAGCCTTCGGTCAAGTCTGTATTTTGTGCTCATTTGGTCGAAGAACTCTCGACCCTCTATAACCAAACCAGCATGGCAACATGCTGATAATACCCCTATAAAGGTAACCTCATCAGGCTGCAATCTAATTTCTATCATCTTCAAGAAATGCTTTATCGCATCCTCGGCACGTCCATGGCTGGACAAGCCACATATTATAGCTGTCCAAGTGAGAGCATTCCTCTCAGGAATCTCTCTAAACACGTGAAGTGACTTCTCGATGTTCCCACACTTTGCGTACATGTCCACTAAAGCAGTCCCAAGCGTGACGTTCAAGGAAAAGCCACATCTCTTGATGTAGCGATGAACCCATATCCCCATATCTAGAGCTCCAAGTTGGGAGCACGCCGACAAAAGGCTAACCATGGTGACCTCATTGGGCTTCACATTGGATGCTTGCATCTCATGGAAAAGGGCTATGGCCTCCTTATCTCGCTTCCATTGGACATAACCAGCAAGCAAGGCATTCCACGGGACAATATCTCTCTCCGGCATTTCATCGAAAACCTTTCGTGCATCATCCAAAAGGGCGAATTTTGCATATCCCACAATCATTGTAGTCCATGACACCACCGTCCTCTTAGTCAAACCTTTAAACAACAACTCTGCCGGCTCTAAAGAGCCACATTTAACGTACATATCCATAAGAGCATTAGTCAGAGGAACTGTAAACTCTATCTCATTATCTTCAATTAAATGATGGAATTTTCTTCCAAGTACTAAATCCCGTAACTGGGTGCAGCACGAAACCACTCCAATCATCGTGACCGCGTCCGACTTAACCTTTCCATCCTCCATCTCTCGAAAGAGCTCCAACGCATCCTTTGGACGCCCAGTGTGAACATAAGCATTGAGCATCGTATTCCACGAGACCAAATCTCTCACACAACTTTCATCGAACAGCTTACGTGCACCCTCCAATCCACCGCACATCGCAAACACATGAATCAACGCATTAACAACATAAATATCTCCGCACAACCCCAACCGCACCGTATGCCCGAACAGCCCGATCCCACACCGGCCGTCGCCCGATCGGGCGCAGGCCTTGAGCAAGAACGGAAACGTGTGCTTATCCGGCCGAGCACTCGATCGAAGCATCAACCGATACAGCGACGCCGACTCCTTCGGGTCGCCGCTATCGGAGTAGCCCCGGATCAGAGCATTCCACGAGAACACACTAGGGTTTTCGAGATTGAGTAGGATCCGTCTCGCGTAGCGCAAATTCGGCGAACTCGAGAGGGCGCAGGAGGAGATCAAGCGGCTGGCGAAGAACCCGTTTGTGATGAGGCCGGAGAGGATCATTTGGGAGTGGATTTGCTTGAGATGGTGCAGGGCGGAGCATGTTCTGTCCAAGAGGGAGAGGAGGGGATGGGAGGAGGAGGAGGAGAGGGGGGTGTAGGGTTTGGGGGGAGGAGGAGGAGGAGGAGGAGGAGGAGGGAGACGAGTGTGGAGAAGGGATGTTGCGGGGTTTAGGAGGAATGGAGGAATGGGTCGTCGGAGTCGGGAGAGGCGGAGAAGAAGAGGAAGCATCAAGAAGAGAGAGAGAGAGTCCCCGTTCTCTCATTAGTTGATTACGCGGGAAATATTGTAAAATTTTAGAGAAAACTTCAAAAAACCCCCATGTGGTTTCGTGCTTTCTCATTTTAGTACTCTGTAATTTTAAGTGTATCAATTTATTCCCTTGTGATTTCGTTTTTATCTTTTTGATAGCTTTTTCGTTAATATTTTATTAAATTATATATAAAAAAACTTCAGATGCTCATCTAGATTTATCAAATATTCACTTTAGTACCCTTTAATTTTAACTTTGTTATTGATTTAAGAAAAAAAAACAATGAAATTGATAATAAAAAGAGAAAAACGAAACCACAGGGCGGCAAGTTGATACAGTTTAAATCACAGGGTACTAAAGTGAGAAACTGCGAAACCACAGGGGGTTTTTTGAAGTTTTCCCAAAATTTTAAGGAAAATATGTTTAAAGATCCCTGAACATTTATATATTTTTACAAAAGGATTTCGATTTGGTAAACTTTAAATACCACCCCCGTGGTTTCGCACTTTCTCACTTTAGTACCCTCTGATTTAAAGTATATCAAGTTAGTGTCCTGTAATTTTATTTTTATCTTTTCGGCAGCTTTTCCATTAATATTTTATTAAATTATATGCAAAAAAACTTCAGATATCCTATCTAGATTTATCAAATATTCACTTTAGTACTTTTTAATTTTAACTTTGTTACTGATTTAAAGAAAAAAATTAATGGAATCGATAATAAAAAGATAAAAATAAAACCACATAGCACTAAATTGATACACTTTAAATCACAGGATGCTAAAGTGAGAACGTGTGAAACCACATAGGTTGTATTTGAAGTTTTTTCTTTTATTAAATAGTAGAATAGATCCCTCTCTTTAATACAAGGTACTAATTATACAGCAGTTTTAACTGCATATATTCTCGTAGAGCTTTAAAACAAAAGGAGCCAAGAATTGTTTCTTGGAATAGGATTATTTAGTTAAATAAAATTTTGATAAAATTATTTAACAAATTATATATTTTTTTTAAATTTATTAAGAAAACGTCCCAATTTACAATGCTATTGGTACACTCTAAAATTGGGATGTATATCTTACACCCACTTCCTCCATCCAAGAATCATTAATTATCTACTAGTTATATTAACCTTTTTTTTTATTTTACTAAAAATTATTTGGATTTTTGTGAGATTTATACCTCTTTTTGGAGTGTACAAGTAGAATTTCTCCTTTATCGTCATGTTAAATTCTAAGAAAAATATGCATAAAGATCCCTGACCGTTTAGCTTTTCTTGCAAACAGACTTTGAATTTTTTATTTTTGTAATTACTAATTAGACCTTCTAAATTTTATTAAATAGTTTAATAGAACCCTCTCCTTAACATAAGCTACTAATTATTCAGCAGTTTTAATTTCATGCCTTGTATATTTTCTTGTAAAGCTTTAAAACATAAAGAGCAAAGAAACAATTCTTCTATTCTACCACATGAAGAATACAACAAAAATCAAGAATAGGTTTATCATATTTTTCAATCCTCATTCTCAACAATTATAAAAGCTAAAAGGATTTTTTTTTTTTTTTTTGGTGTGTGTGTTTTGAAGTCAAAAAACATGTAATTAAAACGGCTTTATAATTAATAACATCAAATGAAGCGAGGGGCCTGTTAGACTGCTTAATGAAATTTACAAAGTCTGGCAACAGAAGTGAAAGTTGGGAGTCAATAACGAAAGTGCTGAAAGTTCAGAAGATCCTTGTGCGGTTTCCCAAACAGATGTATTTAGACATTTGTGGCAATCTGCCTTCTGTTTCTTACTTAAAAATTAGATTATTGAAGTAAAACTATTGAATGTATGGAGGATCAAATGATTTGTAGTAGTGCAATTCCCCCATTTTATGAACCAAGCATGTTTTGTCAGTAAACTTCGTTTGGTATTATAAATCTAACACGAAAAGAAAATGTTCATGGAATATTAGACCAGCGAAATATTCTCTAAATATGCTATTTAACTAACAAGAATGTTATTCACCAAGCATGCAAAGTAGTGATGTCAATGGATATGGATATCTGAGGTTTTATAGCGAGAACCGAACTAGAACGGGAGTGATTTAACCAAATCTGAACAAGGATGGTTTTGAACTTTTGATGATTGGGAAGCGATTCAGAATCGAACAGATTTGGGAACAGTTGTGTTTTCTGGGATTCGATTCTCGACTCTCGCCTTTACTAGAATAAACAAGCTTACCAGCTTGCAATTGATTACATGAAATCACATATCTGCAGTTTCCTGTGGTTACGTGTGCAACTGATCGGGTTATATCTGTTATTTACAGCAGTAAGATGAGAACAATCAGACACTGAGCTTCGGGCGGTAGTTCGGGCTTGCAAAGTGCTTAGTGAAAGAGTCGACGCACGCCATTCTGATCCTCTCGGGTGTTGCAGGATTATCGAGCGGGAACCACTCATTTAGACCCTCCTCGGCTCGTGCTGCAATGATTGCATCTTTGATCGCGAATAACACGGCAGATGCAAGGAAGAATGGCGGCTCGCCCACAGCTTTCGAAGAGTGAATTGCCTTTGGATTCGGAGCACCCTGCAACATTATCAGTAAAAGATTCGCAGTTAAAGAACACAGGAAATGCACAGCTCTGCATATAAGATAGTAAAATACAAAATTCCTAATCCTGATAAAATACAAAATTCCTAATCCTGATCAAATAATGGGTCAAGGAGTTAAAAAAAAAAAGAAAAAAAAAAAGAGTAAAAGACATCAAATAAGCAAAGATGCGGCTGAGATGAATTCACAGAAAGCTGTCGAAAATGAACTACTATACAGAATGATACACTGGAGAGAGTAAGTTTGCAGGCTCTTAAATGGGATGCAAATTTCTTCTTGCCAATTACAGAGAGACTATTCTAAAAGCTTAATACTTTGAAAAGATCTGCGAGATACAGAACCTAGATATTTCCCACTATGTTGTTTCTCATTATTGAAGATCTCTTCTTTCTATTTTGTCAAGCTATCATTGAACACATTTTCATCAAATTATAGCTTTAATAGCATAGAATTTAATAGCATAGAGATGCATAAACATACCAACTCCAAAATATGAATGAATCACACAGGCTGCGATAGTACTAATTGGCAAGCAAAAAGCCATTACCTTCAAAAGTGAAACCTTGAATTTCAGAGGTATATCATTCACTGAAGGAATTTTGTAGGTTCCAGGGCCGCAAGTAAACAGGTTGCCGGGCCTAATCCACTTGTGATGAGCATCTCCCCATTTCAACTCTTCCAAGGCAACCCAGCCTAATCCTTGTATAAAGGCTCCTTCAATCTGCAACTCAAAGATTTATGGTAAAAATGAAAGTGGTTAAAAAAGGGGGAAAATAAAGGAAAAGATCTTTTCCATTAATTTCAGGCCCCCACAAAATAGCAAATTCATAGAATCATACACTATTCATTCTATATTACTCAAGCCTTAATAAAAAAATGATGAAAAATAATTTTTCTAAGGTACCTGTCCAACATCAATAGCTGGGTTAAGCGAATATCCAAGATCCATAACAATATCTGCTGTTCTTGTATAGAAATCTCCGGTTAAAGCATCTATTTCAACCTCAGCAAATGCAGCTCCATAGGTGTAGTAGCTGAATGGAGCCCCCTTACCCAGTTTCCAGTCAAACCCAATATTAGGTGTGATATAAAACCCGTGAGCTGAGAGATCTATTCGCTCCATGTGGCAGGCACGCGCTAACTGGAAAAATTAACATTTGTGCTTCAGAGACATTGTAAAATAAAAATAATCAAAGCACGCATCTATCTTGGTAGTTGGTAACCGCAATAGATTGCAAGTCTATAATTATGTGAATGCCGTTAAAACATAATGCAAGGAAAACCATCACAACATATAAGAGGGAAAATAAATAAATAAAATTTCATGGCATAAACTAGTGATTCAGACAAAGAATTCAACTGGCTGTCATACATAGCAGAAGATATTGAGAAGGCAATACCTGGGCAAAAGAACTGTGCTTTTGTCTGCAAGCTATAGGTTCCATGCGGGCCTTAATTTGCTCACAGGCATCTAAAACTGCAGCACCATACATATCCGAACTAGCAGAAGCTGCCGTTGGTGATGCATTAGGAACCTACAGAAAGTATAATAACATAAAAAAGTTCATACATCATACTGCTGAATTATCTCTATTAGTTTTAGAGTAATACTGACCTTGTCAGTGCTTGTTTCTGATATGAATACAGAACTGAGAGGAATATTAAAGGATGAGGCGGCAATTTGGGCAACTTTTGTGTGTAGGCCTTGTCCCATCTCAACTCCACCATGTGTCACTAGGACAGTGCCATCAATATAGACTTGCACAAGAGCCCCAGCCTGTAGAGTTATTGATCTATGGAAATCAAATAACAAGGGAAAGAGAATGATGAAAAGAAAAAGGCTACATTACAGAAAACCCTCCAGTCAATATCCGCTTTTTCACTTTTCCCCCGTCATTCAAAAACTTACATTTTGCCCCCTTAAAAAATAAAAAACGTTCACTTTGACCCTGCCGTCAGTGTTCTGTTAGGGTTCCGTTTATATCATATTTTTTATACCCAAAATACCCCTAAAATCCTCCTCCTTCCTCATCCTCGGCCGTGCCGCCTCGCCCTCGCCCACCTCTCTGTCCCTGCCCACACACATGCCCTTGTCCACCTCCGTCGCCTCACCCTCGCCCTCGCCCGCCTCCGTCGCCTCACCCTCGCCCTCACCCACCTCTCCATCCACGCCCACCCCGAAGAAGATGAGGGGTAATTTGGTCAATTTGTCACAATGTAACCCCCTGTGAACATTTTTTATTTTTTAAGGGAACAAAGTGTAGGTTTTTGAATAACAGGGGAGGGTGTGAAAAAACGAGTATTGACAGGAGGGTTTTATATAATTTAGCCAAAGAAAAAAGAAACCCAGTTTTAGATTCACCGACCAAAAGGAATAGCCATAATTATGTGATTCGTAACTTCGACTTAGAAATTGTATGTAATATTCTGCTGCATATTTATAGTTGTTTCTCATGATTTACACTAGATTTTGAACAATAAATATTAAAGTACATGTAGATTGTAGACAGAGCCACCCAGTCTATATACAAAAAGAGAAAGAGGAAGGACTGCAGGGTTAAAAAATTACTAACCCTCAATCATATAATTTTCAGAACCACAACAAACATCATTTGCTCAAAAACGAAATAAGGAAATCAAGCAGTTGATATTTAAAGCAGAAATTCATCTGTAGTATTAATAGGTTCTACAGATTCCTTGAATACCTGATTCATGTGCTTTGCAGTGAAGGAGATGCCGAATTTGGTGGGGACCATTGCAACTCCTCGCTTTCTCCAACGATTTTGACAGTTAAAAGAGCTTACTGCTTCGCGAGCATTTTGAAAATCACAAGAGATCTTTAGTTCATCCCACACCTGTCTGATTGTGCAGTTCTCAAGCACTTGTCCATAATGCAGCACCATCCCTTCATTGTGAAAATTAAGCTCCTGAACATTACCAAATTTAGTTGATTCCAACCATGATGAAAAACAATAATGTTGACAAAAGTAATCTAGAACAAACGAGTATTTACTAATTACCCGTATCTCTTCAGGGCTTTTCTGAAGCTCTGAAGCTATATATTGAATCCAGTTCTCGGCAATAAGCATGCCCTGTGGGCCCCCAAAACCCCTGAAAGCTGTATTACTTGGGAAATTTGTGAAGCAAACTTGGCCTCGAATCTTGACATGGGGTATATCATAGACATTTTCTGAAGTAAACATAGCACGCTCCAAGACTGAAACAGACAGGTCCAATGAATTCCCACCATTATTGTAGATTTCAAGATCCAATCCCATAACCTTCCCCTCATTTGTAAACCCAACCTGAAGTAATTATAAAAAAGCTTTCGGTAACCATGATCAACTGAATGAAATTTAAATACAAAGGAAACATAGGACCTAATCATTTCTTCACACAAGATTGTTTTGTAGCTTTAGATTCTATGTATACCAATAATTAACATGACATTTAAGCTTCTTGCAGAAGCTTAAAGATTGGATTGCATCTGAAAAATCTTAAGCATAACATGCTTTACTTCTGCAAAGTGCAAATTAGTCAACATGGAACCTAGGACGTAGGTGCAACCATCAATGCGACCATCTAGAGTCCTCGAACATGTGGATTAGTAACAATTTAATAGGTCATACGAGTTAGGAATACCCAAGGCAAATAGATGGCAAGTACTAGCGTATATGAAGCATGTACAGATGTACATTCTACAAAATAATAATACAAACTACATAAACCGTCAGTACATTGCACAATTGAAGTTATAACTTAACTGTACACAGGTAGCACTTTGAAGCAACAGAGTACTTTCAATGCCCTTAAATTTTGGTAAACTAATCAAAGTTTAACTCTTCCACAAAAAAAAAAGTCGAATAATTAATGAAATCAGTACTTTGTATTTTCCAAGGAAGCTGTGCCGCTGTCCAGTTGTCATCATGTCGACATCCCTGTCTAGAGTAATCTTCACTGCTGTTCTTAAATGATATGATGCTACAGATGCCGCAGCTGCAAAGAAGGAAGCTCTGGTTTCTTTCCCACCAAATCCACCACCAATGCGCTTTGTCTTGCAAACGACTTTCGATAATGGTAGATCAAGAACATTGGCAGCATACTCCTGGTTCTTTTGAGGTGCCTGAGCACCAAGAAGAAGGGTTGTGAAACATTAGACCAATTTAAGATCCGTAAATAAATTTATTAAATTTACAAGCGGCATGAGAATTAAGTAAATTTATTGCAAGAAACTTGCCTCAGGGAAATGAACGCTATTTAATTTATTGATATCATCTTACAATAAAAGTTCACTAGAAATTTTCAGTGACACTTGGAAATAAATCAACATTGCTTTGATCAAATATGATTTCACCAAACAACCAAAACTAGATCCATGTGTGACTAGGTACCCAGCTGAAGTCATAATAGTTTTCTTTTAAGTTTGATCTCATAAGAAAAAAGGATTTCTCAGAAGTTACTCCTTTGCACTTCGTTTGTACAAAGGAGTAAGTTTGAAAGAAATTCGCTTATCTTTTAATTATTCTCTTATCATTTAGTAATATATCATGATTTTCGGAGATAGGCAAGTCCTATTATATCCTTGGTCAACAAAAGCATAACAAACAGTTAAAAGGAAATAATATAAATATATAGAATAAGAGCTTTCAGAAACCACCAGAAATGGTGCAGACCATCAAACAGCATAGGCATGTCGATATCAAAAGCAAAGTCACATAAAGTTATAACAAGTATAGTCCCTGAAGTTTGACCCAGATTCCAACTTTGTTCTTAGTTGCAATAAAAGTAGCCCTGAAGTTTGATTTGCTATCAAATTAGTCTACAAAGTTCTATTTTTAAAAATTTAGTTCCTACCATCTGAACATAATTTCAATTTCATTCATAAAGTTTTTGAGTTAACAAAGCAAAGTCTTAGTGTTTGAATGGAACCTTTTTTGATGATAGATTAACATAAGAACATAAATGTTATGCAGAACAAACTTTAGGGGTTAATTGTTAAGAATGAAACTAAGAGGATGAAATTGAAATGAAGGTTGACTCACAGAGACTAACTTTGTAACTAACCGTATAGCTTATCATATG
This sequence comes from Ananas comosus, assembly GCF_001540865.1. Lineage (NCBI taxonomy): Eukaryota > Viridiplantae > Streptophyta > Magnoliopsida > Poales > Bromeliaceae > Ananas > Ananas comosus. Next base: position 3,574,743 of record NC_033621.1, read on the forward strand.
GATAGAAGCAAAAAGAGTGGAACATACTTGTGTAGAGGAGATCATATGTACTTCATTTCCAGCATCAACTGTCCAGACCAGACTGCTCTGAGGCTCCAAGTAAAAGTGCTCTTGACCTCCAACCTGAACTTCCCCTTCTATAATCTTGTCGCATGAAGACTTGAAACACCATTCCACATCTCCCTTTACCAAGGACCTTGCAGTGTTAGGATGAAAACTGCCAGAATCAACAGCTTCTCTTATAGACAAGATTGCTGGCAAGTCTTCATATTTAATCTCCACATTACTTGCAGCAGCTTTTGCATTTTCATGAGTATCCGCCACAACAATCCCGATAACCTATAAAGGATAATAGCATACTAGTGCACTGAGACTTTTCAATTCACACGGTTGTAACAGCAAATTTTTTGCTTAAATGGGTAACTATACAAATATGATGTATTTGTGGGGTATATGTGAAAAAGCACCAAAAAAGAAGCACTGAATAGAGGTTCAATACCTGGCCAACACAGGTAACAACCTCTGAAGCAAAAAGTTCCTCATCGTGAACAACTGGCCCAAGTTTATTACTACCAGGGACATCTTTTGCAAGAAAGAGACCAGAAAAACCAGGCGAAGATTTGGCACGTGAATCATCTATAGACAATATGCGTGCGTGAGCTCTTCTACTCAATATTAAAGCTGCATGCAAAGTATTCTGAGATGTAGGTGTATCATCAGTGTATTCAGCCTCACCAGTCACCTGATAAATTGCAAAAACAGAGAAATCAAATGAATGGCAACGATCTGCAGCACCTTGGACTAACGAATGAAAATAATCAAATAGAGATTTTTAGCTTATAAATTGTAGCCAAACTACCAAAACATGAAGCTAGTTGAATTTTCTATCAGAATTACTGAGTCACATTAGCATTTAAAACTCTCTCTACAAGATGCTTATCAACAAAGAAAAGGAATTTAATGATAAAATTAATAGACGACAAAACTGAGCTTGGTCCTTGTGTAAATTAAAAGCATAGAACTATTAGAACATCGAGTTCCCTACAAAAGGTTATAGACAAATAGACACAGAAAAACAAATTACCAATCAATAGAGGAAAAAAAACACCAATAAAAGAACCTTATCTAAGATGGGAAAACATTGGTTACTCAAATTTGTGTGAGAATTTAGGATTTTTTAAATAGATTTGTTGCTTTCAATGGTGAAAGCAATACTCGCTGGACCTAACAATTCGTATCAGAAAGGATTTGCCCAAAATACCAAAAGCTATTAAATGTAAAAAGCAATTAGGTTTGCTTTCAAAATATCTTTAAGCCATTACACAGTTTCTATTTAACATCCTATCAAAAAGTAATTCTAGTTGACAATAGGGACCATGTTGAAATAAGTCTTAACAGATCTTACAAATTAATCATGGAGCCACCTGGTGCATTCAACCTTTCGCAAGGCTGCCTATTTTGACAAGATTAAATTGTAAGAATACAAGTAACAAACTAAGTAATGACGATGTAAATAACTAAGGGACAAAAAATCGCAAAGTCATAAACAGCTTAGTTACAATCTTTTTAGTTCCCATCAAATGCCAACAGTACATATTGGCACGTGTCAACTAATTCACCAACAGCTAAGGAATATAAATTAAAAATGGGCCAATTTAACATGTAATTAATGTCCCTGGTACCAAGATTTAAGAAGACTTAAACAATGCATACAGAAGTTAAAACTACAGTGGTCGATGCTTGCATCAAACTTATAGGCATCTTCATGAATTTACGTTTTTTTTCAGTTTTCACTTTTCACCAGATAGTTGATTAGTTTAGCTGTATGCCTGTATGGATATGTGGTGTGGCAGATTTCTGCCATTGGCATATTTAATAAAGTTACTAGCTAAGCGATTATTCCCTTAAAAAAAAACTAAGATAACATATCCCAGATAGTAACTTGATTAACTTAGCATCTGGATGTGTGATATATAATAGCTAAAATAACAGATCCAGATGCTGTCCTTAAGCAATCCCACCAAGATTTACCTTTTTCAATAAACCAAAATATGTGATATACCTGTAGCTTTGATGAGAGATGAATCATTGGTAGCCCCACGGCTGTTCCATGTCTAGCCAACTCATAACTCTGACTTCCAAAAGAAGAAGGCCTTGAGTAGGGCTGTATGGCTGATAGTTGAGTGGCATGCAAACCTTCCTTAAAGTGTCCTTCTACATTCATCTCATGAGTTACCCACATAAAAAATTTAAAAAAGAAACTCAGTGTAAGGGACTTTCGGAATTCAGCCATTCCGCCTGGTGCATTCTCCGGAATATTAATGTCCTCTTTTAATACATTTAAAACATCCTCTAACAATTTCTTATCCCATTTCTTTCCCATTAGATATTTCTCTGTTCTTGATGAAGAGAGAGAAAGCGCGGCGACTCCTCCATAAACAATAGAAACATCAGCGATAATCCAGTCTTCATTTTCTGCCCTGATATAAGCACGCATTCCGGCATTTACCAAAGCAATATCATCTTCCCTTCTATGTGCTTGTTTAAACTCTTTCACAAATTCAAAAGGTCTTGTCCATGGTAAAAGTATTGAGAGCAATATCTCATCATGCCGAATATCAACTTTGCGATAACCAAGAAAGAAATCTTTGGCAAAAACAGTTCTAATATTTCCTTCACAATCAATCAGTCGAAACTTCGCATTTGAAGCCATCCAAAGGGGGTTTAGGTCAGATATTGGACTAGCAGTACAAACATTTCCACCAACAGAAGCAACATTCCTAATTTGTTTCCCAGCAAACCACTTCAGTTGCTCCAAAATCGCCTTGCAAGATGAAATCTCATGACTATCTCTCTCTGCTACAACCTTTTGAAGGACTTGTTGGAGCTGTGTTAGTCTCACAGAAGCACCAATCTCAATGCCGTCTTCTCCCACGTTCAATGCATTAAGCTCCACCACATGGGTAACACAAATGAGCACTTGATACTGCGCATTTTTGAACTTTGTTTCTATCCCTACTTCGGTGTTACCAACAACAAGTTTCGCCTCCGGATAGCAAGACTTGAGATATAACACATGCTGAAGTCTTAGAGGTCTATACCATTTTAAACCACCAAAACCATGTAAACTTAGAGGCATGATTTTTCTCAGAAGCAGCTCAGGAGGAAAGATAAGCTCTTTTTCATTGTAAGAACTTCCGTCGGTTTCACTATAGGAAATGGGTCTATGTTGTTTCCTGCCACAAGCTTCAGAAGAGCTTCCACACAAACATGGTTTCCCTGTCGAAGGGCAAATGGTTTGATTGGTAGAGGAGCTTGCTGATGTTGAGTTAGTATATAACGAATCATCGGTTTTAGCGAAAACACGGAATGCATCAATGATCGGCCTATAGCCTGTACAACGACATAAATTTCCAGCAAGGTTTTCTTCGATCTGCTCTTCAGTGGGAGGTTGTTTGTTTGATCTCAATAGTGCATACATAGACATTATGAAACCAGGAGTGCAAAATCCACATTGTGAACCATGAGCCTGAGCTAGAGATTCCTGCATTAAATGTGATAAATTTAGTTCCAAACACAAATATCGAAAGAAAACACTTTATACTAAAAGCCAACAGGTGATTAAAATTAGTGGAAATCAGTATTAGAGACTGCTGACAAACACCTTGAAGTTTTCCGTCAAGAATAAAAGGAGTACTGATCTCAAGATTAATGAAATCAGGATAGAAAGGATCAAATATTTAATATTAGGATTTGTTGATGCTCCCAAATAAGAAATTCACTAAGTCTTCAAGTTTGAACAATTTATTCGGTACAACATGTGAGGCGTGGGGATTTCTATTGTGACTACAACCTAGGAGTTTAATTGAGCTACTTTGAAACCTTAATAATTTCAACTTTTCAGGATGCACCGCACGCTCCGCCAACGAGGAGATTTATCAATTATCACATGCAGAGAAAACAATTTATAGGCTGTTCGTATTACATGGTTGTAGACATCTTCACTGAGTTTATTTTGTGCAGATTAGAGGTCAGATATGAAACCTTCGAAGTGCAAAGATAGTAACAGAAGCAAATTCAACTATGAAAGAAGCAAAATTCTGATAGGAAGTGGATTTGTCATTGGTATTAACCATCTATAGTTTAACAAGTAATAACTATAAGTTGTTGGATATAACTACAAAGAGATGATGGATTCAAAGGAACACTAAGAATATTGTCCCAAGCTATAAGCTAAAGTAAAGAGCACTGCAAAATGTTGAGCCACTATTTCAGAGCATAAGGTAGAAATGGTATATAATATACAAATAAGGAAAGAGTAAATGACGGATTAACCAGCAAGAAAATTTCTCCCCGCAAAAAGGCTTGGAAACCATATATTTCTTACTGCCATTAATTAGTATATATTATGGAATAAATAATGTCTTCATCAAACGAATTCATAAGAATAATAGAAAGCATCATATATCACAATATTTAGATGGAAGGAACAAAAAGTTTAAAGAACAATCTAATACCTGGATGGGATGCAAACCACGCTGCCGATTTCCAATACCCTCCACTGTAATTATATGCATTCCTTCCACAGAATATAACGGAGCCAAGCATGCATTGATTGCAAAATGCCTNTTTTCTCAGAAGCAGCTCAGGAGGAAAGATAAGCTCTTTTTCATTGTAAGAACTTCCGTCGGTTTCACTATAGGAAATGGGTCTATGTTGTTTCCTGCCACAAGCTTCAGAAGAGCTTCCACACAAACATGGTTTCCCTGTCGAAGGGCAAATGGTTTGATTGGTAGAGGAGCTTGCTGATGTTGAGTTAGTATATAACGAATCATCGGTTTTAGCGAAAACACGGAATGCATCAATGATCGGCCTATAGCCTGTACAACGACATAAATTTCCAGCAAGGTTTTCTTCGATCTGCTCTTCAGTGGGAGGTTGTTTGTTTGATCTCAATAGTGCATACATAGACATTATGAAACCAGGAGTGCAAAATCCACATTGTGAACCATGAGCCTGAGCTAGAGATTCCTGCATTAAATGTGATAAATTTAGTTCCAAACACAAATATCGAAAGAAAACACTTTATACTAAAAGCCAACAGGTGATTAAAATTAGTGGAAATCAGTATTAGAGACTGCTGACAAACACCTTGAAGTTTTCCGTCAAGAATAAAAGGAGTACTGATCTCAAGATTAATGAAATCAGGATAGAAAGGATCAAATATTTAATATTAGGATTTGTTGATGCTCCCAAATAAGAAATTCACTAAGTCTTCAAGTTTGAACAATTTATTCGGTACAACATGTGAGGCGTGGGGATTTCTATTGTGACTACAACCTAGGAGTTTAATTGAGCTACTTTGAAACCTTAATAATTTCAACTTTTCAGGATGCACCGCACGCTCCGCCAACGAGGAGATTTATCAATTATCACATGCAGAGAAAACAATTTATAGGCTGTTCGTATTACATGGTTGTAGACATCTTCACTGAGTTTATTTTGTGCAGATTAGAGGTCAGATATGAAACCTTCGAAGTGCAAAGATAGTAACAGAAGCAAATTCAACTATGAAAGAAGCAAAATTCTGATAGGAAGTGGATTTGTCATTGGTATTAACCATCTATAGTTTAACAAGTAATAACTATAAGTTGTTGGATATAACTACAAAGAGATGATGGATTCAAAGGAACACTAAGAATATTGTCCCAAGCTATAAGCTAAAGTAAAGAGCACTGCAAAATGTTGAGCCACTATTTCAGAGCATAAGGTAGAAATGGTATATAATATACAAATAAGGAAAGAGTAAATGACGGATTAACCAGCAAGAAAATTTCTCCCCGCAAAAAGGCTTGGAAACCATATATTTCTTACTGCCATTAATTAGTATATATTATGGAATAAATAATGTCTTCATCAAACGAATTCATAAGAATAATAGAAAGCATCATATATCACAATATTTAGATGGAAGGAACAAAAAGTTTAAAGAACAATCTAATACCTGGATGGGATGCAAACCACGCTGCCGATTTCCAATACCCTCCACTGTAATTATATGCATTCCTTCCACAGAATATAACGGAGCCAAGCATGCATTGATTGCAAAATGCCTGCACTAGTAACAATTTCACAGCTATAAAACTGCAAAACTGAAGATTGCATAAAAGTAGCAGCATGTATAAGAAATACTATACGAAACACAGATTGGTAAGTGATAGAGATAGAGGTCTTTTTGTCCATTCCCAATCTGGGAAATAGAACTTAAGAATTGAGGTGGATAAATGGAATGAAAAAGAAAGCAGAAAACATTGACTGCGAAGAATTTGTTTCTAATGCAATGAGTTAAGTAAGGCGAGGAAACTGCTTTGCCACAACTTCCGAAGTTTATGAAGCAATATAGATGGAAAACACAATTAGGTACTATCACAGATAGGATATCTTACATCGTTTTCTTCATATGCTGATCATAGCAAGAAGCCATCACTGTACAAGCTCCACAACCACCTTCACCACATCCTAGCTTTGTCCCTGTAAGGCCAATATCTGAAACAAATACAAATAATAAGACAAATCATTAACCAAAAAAATGAATTGTCACCTATCATCAACAAAGAATGAGAAGTACTAAAGCTGAAAACAAAAAAAACAGTAGACTCTCTAGTGACACAAGTATGACAAAAGACAGCTAAGATTTAGTGTGATAAAAAGAAACAAAAATATCATATGTGAAATGATTTTTTAGAATTTAGCTCTTATCGTGTAGCAAATGGACATTTTTCTTATGTGTTTGATCATATAGTAAATAGTAGAGATTACTAGTAGCACATATGGCATGCACCAGCACAGTATGCACCTGTATACCATGCACATACGACACTAGCACGGTATATATTGGCACTTCAACTTGTTACTAAAATCTCTTAAATAATTGGTCATACGCAGAATTGATAACTCGTGCTAGAAATTAGCATGATACCATAAAAAAATAATATCAAGTTTAGCATCATCACCTCAATCATATAATCATCAAAACGTAGATACCGGCAAAAATAATAAATCGAGAAAGCTTCACAGAAAATCAGAAGATTCTTACAACAGGAGGAAACTGCCAAAAGAGAATTGGTTTAGCATTTAAACAGTAGAAGTTTCGAGCTTCTAATGTGGAAAAAAGCTCAAATGAGCTACTATTCCCCAAAAATAGAAGCTCCGGCACCAACCTTCTGCATCTAGCTGCAGCAAGAAGCCATTTAACCAGCTTCAATGTTAGAAATTTCTTTAGATTTCTCCATACAGCTTAATTCAACAGCACGTCGAAACAGCTTAATTCAACAGCACTTCCACAGTAGCTCCAGCTCAGCCAAATAGGCCCGAAGCACTTCACAATAAGTAACAACCACTAATAAAGGCCTACCTTTCTTACAGTTGCTAAAACACTGAAAGCTACAGCATTTTTAGTGTGTTTTCAAATCAAAAGGTGAAAAAATATAATTCCCAAAAATTGTGCAAATAACTCCACATGCGGATATGATTGAACATAATGCAAGTAAAATCAATCCCCTATTAATTATGAAAATGGGTGAATTATACATCCATTCGAGATCGAATGATTTAGCTTCAAAAAATTAATAAAACTTTCTAAAAAAAATCCATGGTGCTAAGAAAAGTAAATACCTAATCCAAATAAATAGTACAAACAAATAGCAAAACCATATAAGACAAGTGCGCATTAATTTTAACTTAAATTTCATAACTTTATCCAACGATTCCAACCTCTCTCTCAATCGAACGAAACCAACGAAAACATTTACATTTTTGTTCGGCAAATCAAAACCATCCAAACGACCATCCCATGCAATAGAAAAGGGTGAAAAGAGAGCCTAAAAATCCAATCTTTTAGCGAAAATCCCCAAAACCAATCCAAAAAAAACTCATTAAAACACCAATTAAAAGAAAAATTAAAAACTTTCAACAGGGCCGAACCTCTGAGGTATTGGAGAAGGGTGAGGTGGGCGAGCCCATCGGGGAGCACGCGGCGCACGCCATTAACGTAGAGGATCGCCTCCTTCGACCACCCCTCCCCCACCACCAACTCCTCCATCTTCGTGAGAGAACCCATCCCAAACCTCTCGAAATCGCCTCCCAAAGTCAATGCTTCGATCACCTCAAACACGATATAGGAGATGAATATACGAGGAGAGGGAGAAGACAATTTTTTTTTCTTTTTTAAATTGTAGAGCTTATCGCAATTGCTGCTTTTCAGAGAAGCTGTAGCAGCTAAAGAATACCAAATGTTCGGTATTGGCCAATTTGCATAAAAAATCCGTCAGTTTTGAGATTTTGCAAAACTGCATTGCATTTTTTAATTTTACAGATTCGAAATAAATTTTTAGCAAATTGATCAAAATACTCTTATTATTTTTTCTCTCGTTCTTTTTTTTCCTCTCTCCAAAGAAAGCAGTGGAGGCGGAGGCGGAAACGGCCCGCCTCGCCTCTCACCCTCATGACCTCAGTCATCGCCCACGCACCTCCCGTCTTCCTAGCATCCAACCCTACAGAGACCGTGCCGCGACTTTTTTTTTTTTCCTTTTCGAGCCTCCACGGCCTCCGATGACGTCTATCTCACCCTCTCTCGCCCTTCCCCGCCCTTTCCCCCTCCTTCCTCCTTCGCCTCCTCCGTCGTCTTCTCCGCCAACGCCGACAATGCAGAGGTCACTGCGGTGCCGTAGCCTCAGAGCGCGGGATCCTTAACGGCGTCGTCGCTGGAGCCGTGACCGTTGGCGAAGAGGTATGATCAAAAAAAAATTATAGAAGAGGAAAGAAAAAAAAATAAAGATAAAAAATTATAAAAAAAAGAAGATGAAGATGAAACTGCACTTTTAAAATAAAATTACACTGTTTAAAATTTTTTTTGCATTGTTTTAAATGAAAATTACATTCTTTAAGATAGAAATCACACTCTTTAGATCATATTTACATTATTTAGGACAATGTTGCACTCTTTAGGTCACACTTTTTTTTTTTGATTAAATAGGGGTTGCTAAATCACACTTTTGGTCCCTAAGCACGTAACTGTTTGACCGATCGTCGAATTTTAATTTATTACTAGCAACTAACCCGTGCAATGCACGGATTTTAAATTTATCTTTTAATTACATTTTTTATATAATATATATTAATTTTTACATATTAAAATTTTCTAATATATTTTTATTACAATTTTTATATAATATATATTAATTTTTACATATTAAGNATGTATTCCATTCTTTCTTTTTTTTTATTATTTGAAGTTTTTTATTTGTATGTTAATGAGAATTTCATTTTCCAAGAAAAATGTAACTGTAATAATGACTTGTCAGCTGTATTTTTCAAGATAATTAATATATGTACTTCTTATGCATTTTGAAAGAGGGGTAGTTTGGTCATCTTTTTGAAAAAACGGATCGAATCTGCAAAAACGAAAAATGTGGCCCGATTTTGCAAAAGCCCAAAACTAGTGGATTTTTTATACAAATTGGCCTAAATTCAATGACTAAGTATTGCTGTATTAATAATGTAGAAGTGACACGACTTCTTAATTATTATCGGATCATCCTTCACAACATTACCGCATCACATCACATCAACTATGTTAAACTTTGAGGATCAAATGCCACACGAATCATAATTTGAGGGCCAATAGTGTAATTTGGTTGACAATAAAGTGTCATAATTAAGGCTATTAAAAAAAAAAAAGTATCCGAGGAGACGACCGAAATAACGAAGCGCACGGATTAGAGAGAGAGAGAGAGAGAGAGAGAGAGAGGGGACGGGATCTTATGATCTCATCTCACCACTCTGCGTCGTCTTCTTCGATCAAGCGCTCCGACGCGTAGCTCCCCACGAATCCCGTCCCCAACACCAACATTCGATGATTCGCCCCCGACCCCGACATCGCCGCCGCCGGCCGACGATCGCCGGCGGCGGTGGGAATCGGAACGGGGCGCCGCGAATCGCCGCCATGTTAGGAGAAGGAGAGAGAAAAGGAGGAGGCGCGCTGAGACTCAGGTGAGGAGTTCTTAATCACGAGGGACTAATTAGTTGGGTAACAATTTAATTAAACCCTGCGCGGTTTAGCTCAGCTTTTAGATCTTTTCTCTTTTCCATCTTCTTCCTCCTCTTCCTTCAGGTCCGCCAATGTCACCCTCCCTTTCTCCTTCCAGATCCTCACGATCGCGTCGCCGCACATACGCCCCAACTTCGCGGCGAAGTAGATGCCCTCGCCGGAGCACCGCGCGACGTAGCCGGTGAGGGCGCAGGTGCTCGGGGATAGGGTGGGCCTCGACGCAGACGATGAAGATGACGCTGCCAGCGAGCTTGGGTGCGGCCCGTGCGCTGGCGGCGGCCTAGAAGCGGCGGATGGCAGGCTTGGCAGCAGCGATGCCGGTGCCGACGGTGACGTGGTCGCACTTGGGGAAGACCCAGGTGCTATATTTTATTTTACAAATTGTATAGCAATAGTACCAATAAAAAGCACTGTAGTTTATGATTATGTGATTTATAGATACAACACTTTACTATTCTCTTTAATGCAAAACATTTTGCTGGCAAAATACGCAATATGTATGAACAATGCTAGCACTACAACTCTATTTCTTTGCTAGGCTTTTCATCTTTTTTATTACTAAAAATTTTAAAACAATTGAAATCTGTAAATTACGCACCGAGTGTATCTCCGACGGCGAATGACTGAGAAGATGACCAATCGGAGTAGAAACTAGCGTTGGGCCGTCGGCACCGGCATCGCCGCCGCCAAGCCCGCCATCCGCCGCCTCCAGGTCGTCGCCCGCGCCCAGGCCGCTCCCAAGCTCACCGGCGACGTCGTTGTCAGTGTTCGCGTCGAGGACCACCCCATCCTCGAGCACCCGCACCCTCGCCGGCTACGTCACACGGTGCTCCGACGAGCGCATCTACTTCGCCGCAAAGTCGGGGCGCATATGCGGTGACGCGATCATGAGGATTTGGAAGGAGGATGGAAAAAAAAAGTGTAAATTTTACCAATATAGTGCAATATTATCCTAAAGAGTGTAAATATAATCTCAAAGAGTGTGATTTTTGTTTCAAAAAGTGTAATTTTTATTTAAAACAGTGCAAAAAAATTTTAACAGTGTAATTTTATTTTAACAGTGTAATTTTATTTTTTTCTTTTTTTTTTCTATAATTTTTTGCCTTTATTTTTTTTTTTTCTACAATTTTTTTTTGTCATGCTTCTTCGCCAACGGCCACGGCGCCAGCGACGACGCTGCTAAGAACTTTCTGCTCCGAGGTTCCAGCGCCGCAGCAACTTCCGCGGTGTCGACGTCGGCGTCGGAGACAGCCGAGGAGGCGAAGGAGGAGGAAAAAAGAGAGGGCAGGGAATGACGAGAGAGGGTGAGATAGGCGTCATCGTCGGAGGTTGTGGAGGAGGCTCGGGGAGGGGAAAAAAAAAAGTCACGGTGCGGCCTCGGCGGGGTCGGAAGCGAGGAATGCGGGGGTGCACAGGTGATGGCGAGGGCATGAGGGTGAGATGCGAGGCAGGTTGTTTCCGCCTCTGCCTCTGCCTCTCCAAAAAATAAAAAAAGAAGAGAGAAAAATAATAATAATATTTTAATCAGTTTATTAAAAATTCGGATTGAATCGACAAAATCTAAAAAAAGGGCCCAGTAAAAAANAGCAAAATCATGAATACAAAAATATAAAAACAAACGCCTATAGATATAGGTCTTTTGAGAATACGCCTTAGAATCATATTTTTATGACTTCTTTTCTAGAATTTTTTTTATAAATAGTCTTCTTGAAACTTTTATTTACAAAAATAGGCCTCCTTAAAATTTATTTGTAAAAATAGTCTCCAAATTGGCCAGGTCAGCAAGCAGGAATATGCGGTAAATGGTTTACCGCATATATATATGCGGTAAACCATTCACCGCATTTGTGGGACCATCAGCTACCTCAGTCACGTGTGCTGGGAGCATGAAATACCGCTTTTAAAGGCGGTGAATGGTTCACCGCTTTTAAATGCGGTGAATAGTTCACCGCTTTTAAAGGCGGCGAATGGTTCACCGCTTTTAAATGCGGTGAACCATTCACCGCCTTGGATCATTTATACCCCACCGCGCCCGAGCCCCTTTCCTTTCTCTCTCGCTCACCCGCGCGCGAGCTTCTCCACTGTCTCCCGCACGCTCCCTCACTCCTCTCTACCTCACTCGAGTCCGACGCCGCCGTCGCTGCCGCCGTCGCCGGCGCCGCCGACTGTACCCGCGCGCGAGCTCCTGCGTCTCCAGAGCTTCTCCTCTCTGTCTCCCGCACGCTCTCTCACTCCTCTCTATCTTACTCACTCCGACCCGAGTCCGAGGCCGCCGTCGCTGCGGACGCCGCCATCGCTGCGGACGCCGCCATCGCTGCCGCCGTCGCCGGCGCCGACTGTACTGCTTCTGCCGTGCCTTCTCTTCTCAGCATTGCAACGACATTGTTCCATTAGGTTAGTGGTGAGAGGTTTGAGAAAAATCTAATTATTTTTGAAATAGAGTTGATTGTTTCTAAATAATNAAAAAAAAAGCGTTTTTTTTGGATAAAATTTAAGTATTCGCGAATCGCCCAAAAAAAGTTCGGCCCTCGCGGGTCGCGGGTCTCGCGGGTCGCGGCCCACCCAAAACAGAAAACAGAAAAAGCCCTTCGGTCCGAGTTCGCTTCCCTCCCCGCAAAACAACAAAATCACTCGATCAAAAAGTTTTTGCCCTAACACTCCCTCTCACCCCTGCGGCCCTGCCACCGACCTCAGCCCCCATCCCTTCCCCTCCCCCTCTTCCCTTCCGGCCGCTCGCCGAACGCCATCGGAAGCCCCCGCGGCGCCACATCGAAGATCGTGTTCTTCACTCTTCATAAATCGAAACCCTCCTCGTCGCCTCTTACTCTTCCTCTTCCGCTTCCGCTCTCCAACGATGGATCAGTAATCGGGTGGTTCTTTACAAACCAGGTACGAATCGGGTGGTTCTCTCTCTCTCTCTCTTTCCTTTATTTCATGATTTCATCTTCTCTTAATTACTGACTCTATGGTTTTGAGTACCAAGACCACGACTACAAAATGTACCTCATACTTCTTTTTTTATCTTTAATCTCTACAGCATACATGAATCTTCGAAGATACCATAGATATTCTTAAAACAGAATAATCAGCAAATAAGGTTTTAAGACCTCAATAGGTTGATATGCGCAGCAGCATACATGAATATCCTGTGCTTGTGTGCTTTATGTTTATTCAAGCTTTCATGTATGCTTATTATATGTGGAATTGTGAACTTTATATATCTTTTATTTGTTTACTGTTTAGACTTTAGATATGCTAGTATGCACTATGCAAAGTGCGAGTTTTATCTTGTACTTTGTTTCCAACTATGCTTGTATGTGAACCTTCTATGCTTTATATTTAAAGTCTAAACAGTAAACAAATAAAAGATATATAAAGTTCATAATTCCACATATAAGCATGCATAAAAGCTTGAATAAACATAAAACATTCAAGCACAGAAAGTTCTAGTGGGATTTGAGTCTTGCGACACCACCCGAGTACACTTTAGANTCTTATATTCTTAAGAATTATGAGTATTTATGCTAATAGCATAAATCTTGAGAGAAAAAAATTTAATTTAATAGCCGAATTTTTTATCCCGAATATTTAATTGGTGAACGTATAATATCCGTATAAATCACTTATCCGAATAATTGGCGAATCCATTTTTTAGCCGTATTTTTTAACAAATTTAAAAATTAGAAGACGAATTTTATCTGAATTATATCCGTACCGAATTTTTGCCGAATCCGAATTAACTAACTCTCTCTCCCCCCTCGAAACCCTAGTCGACTCCACTGCGCCTTCTTACTTATCTAGGGCTAGGGTTTATCTCCACCCCTCTCCTTCGCATGGGGAAGAAGCGGAAGCACGCGGAGGCGGCGGAGGCACCGAAGAAGGACGACTCGGCTCCGCCGAGGCCGAAACGCACTCTCACTGGTTGGAAGGATGGCGAACCGGAGAAGCCGAGCGATTCGAGCGCACACACTGTTTTCCGCAACAAAGAGAAGGTCTTGATCACTTGCTCGCGGCGAATCAACTATAGGTGAGCTTCTGAGATCGAGATCTCACATCGTTGTGTAGATTTGAGTTGTTCATTCCTTCCTTTTTGCCTAACATTTTGGTCTGTTTGTTGGGGAATTGGAATTGATGGTGTTGGTTAGGTATCGGCATCTTATGCTTAATGTAGTGTCTCTGCTACCCCACTGCAAGAAAGATAGCAAGGTCGAGTCGAAAGAGAGCAAAGGGTCGACTCTGAATGAGCTGATCGAGCTGAGGAATTGCTCTAGCTGCTTATTCTTTGAGGTATCCCCTGCATCTCGTGTTATTTATTGAAGTTCCGTGAGATGCCGAAATATGGTTGCCGTAAAAGTTTGGTTTTTATGTTTTTTTTTTCCCCTGCTACTAACTGTTAGATCTCCATATTTTTGTTTAGTGTTGTATATTGTATTACTTGGCCTAGCTTCTACTTCTGCTTTCAGCTGCAGCAGCCATCTCTGGTAGTGTTTGGCAAGTTGTGTCGGATGGCTGAGATGAGCTTAGTGCTTCTCCTAGAAGCATTAATACATCCTATAGCTATGCCAAGAGACCATGAGCATGGATTCCTGCTAAATAGTCAGTTTTAATTTGGTTTTCAAATTTAATTGTTCAATGAATTTTAATGTGAAGCTTTTATGTTGACTTTTCTTAAAAGTTTGAACAATTATAAATTTATAATTGCTGAACCTTCTTATACGTTTGCTATATCAGTGCAGGAAACAGAAAGATCTTTACCTCTGGATGGTTAAGTCTCCAAGCGGGCCATCAGTCAAGTTCTTAGTTAATGCTGGTGGGCATCTTTGCTGTTGAACGTTCAACTTGTTGATGATTTCTCTCTGTATTTTGAGGTTGCATGTACATATACTCTTAACTGTGCTATTATCTTATTTTAACAAACTCTGTACTCTTTTCTTATATTGACAGTTCACACGATGGATGAATTGAAGCTTACTGGCAATCATCTAAAAGGTTCCCGCCCATTGTTAACATTTTCAACAAACTTCGATAAGGAACCTCACTGGAAACTTGTAAAGGAGATGATAACTCAGGTGATTGTTGGTCTTGCCTATCTTTAATACTTGTATGCTTAAGCATTTTCCAGAGGTTGTCAGCCTATCAGGTTTCATCTGTTACATTAGCAACAATTTTCTTCAAGGCCCATGAAATAATAGCTATATTTCGTTAAGAGATACTCGAGTTTATGAACACAAAATTATCTATGTCATGATTTGCATACTTCGAAGATTTACTTGCTCATTCTAGCATGTAGCAAGCTTTGTATTTATTTTTCCTCAGTAACCTTTTTACTCATGTCTCGTATAAATAATAATTAGTTTTCTTAAGCCTTTGTTTTTAATATGTTGAGTGTTTTCATAAAAAAAACCATTTTGAGAAGCGTTAGTCTGCAGATTAAAAAAGGAAAAAATGCCGTTGCCATTTTTGATTAATCATAGAGATGTCCGTGTAAGTTCATATGCTCTCACTTCTTGTACAAGTATATTAGAGCAGAACCTAATTTGTAAGGCGCTGGTAAGGCGCGCGGCCTAGGCCTTCTGAGCTGCAAGTGATGATGACAGTGGTTAAACCTTATTTCGAATTATGCATGTTTCTTAAAAGAGTCTAAGCAAACGTGATATATTTCTTAAAGTTGTAGTGCTGGCAGAATATGCTAAAGGCTGACTTTTTCCTTCCCTAATTGCAGATATTTGCGACACCGAAAGACCACAGGAAATCTAAGCCTTTCCATGACCACGTGTTTGTATTTTCAATTTTGGATGATCATGTATGGTTCCGGAATTACCAGGTGAAGTAGCAATCTTTGACCTATCTGATGGTTTTTTTGTTGCAGATAGCTGAAACTCAACATTTTTTCCAAATTCTTTTCAGTTTCATAAGCATTTCTACTACTACTATGTTTCATTAGACTAGGGTGTTGGAATAATTCATAATGCTACGTGAAATGAGTCCCACTTAACTGGTTAATTGCTGAGTAGTTACCGGTTAATTTTTTGTGATGAAAGTCGGTGTAATGCGATGCATGTGTAGTATTACTGTAATCTGCTTTAAGAGGTGGTTTTGACTCCCATTCTTAATTCATCAGAAATGTTATAATTTTTCTTATGTTGCTAATAACTTTTTGTTTCGGTAATACTTGCATGAATATATTGAAAGCTTTGTGTTATTTACATTTTACAATTTTGAAAGAAACTTAAAACATACAGAGTATTTTTGGGACGGCGGCAAATAAGAACCTCACTAGTAGGAAATCATAGCAATGAATTGCTACTTCTATCACATAAGATCCATCCTCAAGTGGAAATTACTTTCAAAACAGACTTTAAGCTGGAGTCTAATTTGTTTGCAGATTTCTGTTCCCCACAATGAGACTGATAAAGTGGACCGAGGAGGTTTAGATAAAATGACGCTTGTCGAGGTATATATCAATCTTGAAGTTATAAAGGAAATAATAGTATTTTTGGCACATGTTTTAATTGAATTGTTTCTTAATAGGTTGGTCCAAGGTTTTGTTTGAACCCGATCAAGATATTTGGTGGCAGTTTTGGTGGCCCGACGTTATATGAGAATCCATTCTACGTATCACCAAATCAGGTATGCATCTGTCCTGTGTCCTCTTTTATTCCTCTTCGGCAAGATGAGCCACTGAGATAATGAACCAGTTCTTCTGTGAACAGTGCCAGAGTTTGTCAAAAATCCGACAAACCTTTCCTCTTATGTACATGATTTACTGTTTATGTTTTTCTTTCTTTCTTTCTTTTTTTAAAAAAATCTTTTGCTTATCTATCTTTATAAGTAACTTCCATTTGGCTAACCCGGAAAAGTGCTGATTGAGCAGTAAAGTTGTTCAAAGAAGCACCGACGGCATTTTTTTGCAGAAACCTCGAGTTATATTCTGATTGAAATTTGCAGCTATTTATACTAATGTATTTGTGGACTGTCCCTTATCTGACACTTTAAATTCAAGTTTGTTACTGTCTTAATTTCATTATCCTACTGGGCTTTTGGATCTGTTTGTGTTTACTGATTTGTTTTGCTTTGCATCAGATCCGGGCTCTGGAGAAGAGGAAGAAAGCCGGAAAGTATGTGAAGAAGGTGAAGGCCAAGACGAGGCGAAAGATACATGAAATGTCGAACGCCTTGGAGCCGGACGAGTTTGCGGATTTGTGGAAGGAATAAATTAAATTTTGTCAGCTCACATAAATTTCGAATTTCAGGAAATTTTGACCTCATGTTTCCTACTGGCTTTGAACTTGGATGTACTTTTCTTCTTTCTTAGTTTTGAATGTTCTGATGTTTTCTCCACCATGGTCTCTTTTCTTTACATTGTTCATGTATGAATATACTTTGTCATTATCTATTTAAAAAACAATGCTGCTCTTTTTATTGATTTCATAAAATACTTTCTTTTGGGATTGGAGTCAGAATTTTAACATTTGAATTTGTACTTAAGATGTCCAGTAAGCTAGAAATTGTGGAAGCATAAGAATATTGAGGTTTGAAGCTGCTGCTTCCAAGGGCCTGGAAGCTAGTCAGATGAGTGACTTCAAACTACTTTTTAGAGTAGAAAAGCTGTTTCAGAAGCCAGACTATGGATTTACTTGTATGTGGTTTGTGGCCAACTGCCTTCTGTTTCTTACATAAAAATTAGATGATTGGAGGAGGATCAAATGATTTGCAGTAGTGCAATTCACCCATTTTAGGAACCAAGCATGTTTTCTCATTAAACTTAATTTGTTTGGTATTATAAATCTAGCACTAAAAGAAAATATCATGTAATATTATACCAGTGAAATATTCTCTAATAAATACGCTATCAAGTCGAGAGACCAAATCAAAATATTCTCTTTGTTTGGTATCTGTAGTTTTATCAAGAACCAAACCAGAACCGGAGTGATTTAACCAAATCTGAACAGATTTGAGAACAGTTGTGTATTTTGGGAGTCGATTCTCAACTCTCGCCTTTAATAAAATAAACAAGCTTACCAGAAACCAGCTTGTAATTTATTACATCAAATCACATATCTGCAGTTTCCTGTAGTTATGTGTCCAACTGATCGGAAATCGGCTATTTACAGCAGTAAGAAGCGAACAATCAGACACTGAGTTTCGGGCGGTAGTTCGGGCTTGCAAAGTGCTTAGTGAAAGAGTCGACGCAGGCCATTCTGATCCTCTCGGGTGTTGCAGGATTATCGAGCGGGAACCACTCATTTAGACCCTCCTCGGCTCGTGCTGCAATGATTGCATCTTTGATCGCGAAAAACACAGAAGATGCAAGGAAGAATGGCGGCTCGCCCACAGCTTTCGAAGAGTGAATTGCCTTCGGATTTGGAACACCCTGCAGCATTATCAGTAAAAGATTCGCAATTAATCAACACAGGAAATGCACAGCTCTGCATAAAAGATCGTAAAATACAAAATACCTAAGCCTGATGAAATAATGGGTCTAAGAGTAAAAGACATCAAACAAGCAAAGATGCGACTTAGATGAATTTAAAGTCGTCGATTATGAACTGTTCACAATGATACACCGGGGAGAGTAAGATTGCAGTCTCTTAAACGGAGGGTAATAGAAAATTAAAATTTCGAGGAAAATTTCTACTCGCCGATTACAGAAAGAGACTATTTTAAAAGCTTAGTACCTTATAAAGATCTGCGAGATACAGAACCTTACATATTTTGCACTTTGTTGTTTCTCACTATTGAAGATATCTTCTTTCTGTTTTGTCAAACAAGTTGAACATATTTTCCTCAAATTATAGAATTTAATAGCATATAGATGTATAAACATACCAACTCCAAAATATGAATGAATCACACAGGCTGCAATAGTACTAATTGGCAAGCAAAAAACCACTACCTTCAAAAGTGAAACCTTGAATTTCAGAGGTATATCATTTACTGAAGGAATTTTGTAGGTTCCAGGGCCGCAAGTAAACAGGTTGCCGGATCTAATCCACTTGTGATGAGCATCTCCCCATTTCAGCTCTTCCAAGGCAACCCAGCCTAATCCTTGTATAAAAGCTCCTTCAATCTACAACTCAAAGATTTATGGTAAAAATGAAAGGGGTTTAAAAAAAAAAAACATAGAAAATAAAGGAACCCTAAAATAGCAAATTCATAAGAATCATAAACTATTCATTCTATATTACTCAAGACTTAATAAATAGAAGATGAAAAATAATTTTCTAAGGCACCTGTCCAATGTCAATGGCTGGATTAAGCGAATATCCGAGATCCATAACAATATCTGCTGTTCTTGTATAGAAATCTCCAGTTAAAGTGTCTATTTCAACCTCAGCAAATGCCGCTCCATAGGTGTAGTAGCTGAACAGAGTTCCCTTACCCACTTTCCAGTCAAACCCAACATTAGGTGTGATATAAAAACCGTGAGCTGAGAGATCTATTCGCTCCATGTAGCATGCACACACTAACTGGCAAAATTAACATTTGTGATTCAGAGACGTCGTGAAATACAAATAATCAAAACCACAAATCTATCTCGGTAACCACAATAGATTGCAATTCTATAATTATGTGAATCCCATTAAAATTTCATTTAAGAGTGGAAAAATTTAAAATTTCATCGCATAAACTAGTGATTCAGAGCAAAGAATTCAACTGGCTGCCATACATAGCAGAAGATATTGAGAAGGCAATACCTCGGCAAAAGAACTGTGCTTTTGTCTGCAAGCTATAGGTTCCATGCGGGCCTTAATTTGCTCACAAGCATCTAAAACTGCAGCGCCATACAAATCCGAACTTGCAGAAGCTGCCGTTGCTGATGCATTAGGAACCTATAAAAAGAATACTACCATAAAGTTCATATATTATAAAATGTTCCGACTGAATTATCTCCATTGGTTTAGAGTAATACTGACCTTATCAGTGCTTGTTTCCGATATGAATACAGAACTGAGAGGAATATTAAAGGATGAGGCAGCAATTTGGGCGACTTTTGTGTGTAGGCCTTGTCCCATCTCCACTCCACCATGCGTCACTAGGACGGTGCCATCAGTATACACTTGCACAAGAGCGCCAGCCTGCAGAGCCATTCATCGATGTAAACCAAATAACAAGGAAAAAAAGAATGATGAAGAGAAAATAGAAACCCATATAGATTCTCCCCCATCTGCTCCGCCACCCCAGGGTTAGCACCACTGACCTAAAGACGGAACTGTCATAATTACTTCATTCATAACTACAACCTAGAAATTGTGTATAATATTCTGCTGCATATCTATAGTTGTTTCTCATGATTTACACCAGATATGGAACAACATATGTTAAGACTATACAAAAAGAGAAACAGGAAGTACTGCAGGGATGAAAATTACTAAGCCTCGGTCATGTATTTTTCAGAGGCGCAAGAAACATTAATTGTTCAAAAACAAAATAAAGAACTCACGCATTTGATATCCGAAGCAGAAATTCATCTGTGGTATTAATAGTATTCTGCAAATTCCTTGAATACCTGATTCATGTGCTTTGCAGTGAAGGAGATGCCGAATTTGGTGGGAACCATTGCAACTCCTCGCTTTCTCCAACGATTTTGACGGTTAAAAGAGCTTACTGCTTCGCGAGCATTTTGAAAATCACAAGAGATCTTTAGTTCATCCCACACCTGTCTGATTGTGCAGTTCTCAAGCACTTGTCCATAATGAAGCACTGTCCCTTCATTGTGAAAATTAAGCTCCTGAATATTACCGAATTTAGACAATTTCTAATGGTGAAAAACAAGAATGTTGACAAAAGTAATCTGGAACAAACAAGTATTTACTACTTACCCGTATCTCCTCAGGACTTTTCCGAAGCTCCGTAGCTATACGTTGAATCCAGTTCTCAGTAATAAGCATGCCCTGTGGGCTCCCAAAACCCCTGAAAGCTGTATTACTTGGGAAATTTGTAAAGCAAACTTGGCCTCGAATCTTGATGTGGGGTATATCATAGACATTTTCTGAATTAAACATAGCACGCTCCAGGACTGGAACAGACACGTCCAATGAATTCCCACCATTATTGTAGATTTCAAGATCCAATGCCATAACCTTCCCTTCATTTGTAAACCCAACCTGAAGTAATTATATCGAGAAAAAGAAAAAAAGAAAAAGAAAACTTTAGGTAACCATGATATGAAATTTAAATACAAAGGAAATGTAGGACCCGATCATTACTTCACGCAAAATTGTTTTTGTAGCTTTAGATTCTATGTATACCAATAATTAACATGACAATTAAGCTTCTTGCAGAAGCTTAAAGATTGAGTTGCATCTGAAAAATCCTAACTGTAACATGCTTTACTACTGCAAAGTGCAAGGACAGTCGAAGTTTGTCAACATGGAACCTAGGAAAGGGGAGCAACCATTATCGTGACCATCTATTGTCCTTGAACATGTGGATTAGTAACAATTTAATAGGTCTAATCTAGCCATAAGAGTAGGGAATACCCAATGCAAATAAATGGCCAGATCTAGGGTATATGAAGCATGCACAGATGTGCACTCTAAAGAATAATAATACAAACTAAACAAACCGTCGGTACATTGCACAATTGAAGTTATGACATAACTGTACACAGGTAGCACTCTGAAGCAACAGAATTTAACTCTTCCAAAAAAAATTGAGTAATTAATGAAATCAGTACCTTGTATTTTCCAAGGAAGCTGTGCCGCTGTCCAGTTATCATCATATCGACATCCCTGTCTAGAACAATCTTCACTGGTGTTCTTAAATGATATGATGCTACAGATGCTGCAGCTGCAATGAAGGAAGATCTGGTTTCTTTCCCACCAAAGCCACCACCAATGCGCTTTGTCTTGCAAACGACTTTCGATAATGGTAGATCAAGAACATTGGCAACATACTCCTGGTTCCTTTGTGGTGCCTGAGCACCAGCAAAGGGATGCGCAACATTAGACCAATTTATAATGTGTAAAAAAGAATTTATTAAATTTAGAAGAGGAATGAGAATTAAATAAATCTATTGCACGAAATTTCCTCAGGGAAACGAAAGCTACTTCATGCATTGATATCATCTTACAGTAGAACTTTCACTAAAATTTTCAGTGACACTCGGAAGTAAGTCAACATTGCTTTCATTAAATATGATTTCACCAAAAAAAACAAGACTAGATCGATGGGTTAATAGGTGCCCCACCAAAGTTGTAATGGTTGTCTCTTAAGTTTGATCTCATTAAAAAAAAAAAACGCAGACATTACACCTTTGCACTTCATTTGCACAAAGGAGTAAGCTCGAAAGAAATTTGGCTCGTCTTTTAATTATTCTCTTATCATTTAGCGGTATATCATGATTTCTGGAAGTAGGCAAGTCCTAGAATATCCTTACTCGACAAAAGCATGACTTAAAGAATAGAAATGATTCAGCTATAAATATTTAGGATAAGAGCTTTCAGAAACCACGAGAAATGGTAGACCATCAAACAGCGCAGGCATCTTGGTATCAAAAGAAAAGTCACATGAAGTTATACAAATTTAGCCCCGAAAGTTGACCAAGATACCGATTTTGTTCTTAGTTGCAATAAATTTAGCCCTAAAGTTTGATTAATCTCATTCGCAAAGTGTCAAAGTTAACAAAGCAAAGTCTTAGGTTCAAGTGGGCACCCTTTTCTGATGATAGATTAACATATAACATATTTATTATGCAAAACAACCTTCAGGGGCAAATTGTTAAGAATGAAACTAAGAGGACGAAACCGAAATGAAGGTTCACCTCCAGAGACTAACATTGCAGTTAACCCTACAGCTTATCGTATGGATTGAAGCAAAAAGAATGGAACATACTTGTGTAGAGGAGATCATATGTACTTCATTTCCAGAGTCAACTGTCCAGACCAGACAGCTCTGGGGCTCCAAGTAAAAGTGCTCTTGACCTCCAACCTGAACCTCCCCTTCTATAATCTTGTCGCATGAACCTGACTTGAAACACCATTCGGCATCTCCGTTTACCAAGCTCCTCGCAGTGTTAGGATGAAAACTGCCAGAATCAACAGCATCTCTTATAGACAAAATTGCTGGCAAGTCTTCATATTTAATCTCAACTTTATTTGCAGCAGCTTTTGCATTTTCATGAGTATCCGCCACAACAATCCCGATAACCTATAAATGACAATAGTAAGGAAAATAGGATATACAACAGCGTATTGCTCCACTGAAACATTTCCATTTACACGGGTAATAACAGCAAACTTTTCACTTAAATGGGTAACTATACAAATATGATGTATTTGTGGGGTATATGTGCAAAAGGCCCCAAAAAAGAAGTGAATAGAGGTTCAATACCTGGCCAACACAAGTAACAACCTCTGAAGCAAAAAGTTCCTCATTGGCAACAACTGGTCCAAGCTTATTACTACCAGGGACATCTTTTGCAAGAAAAAGACCAGAAAAACCAGGTGAAGTTCGGGCACGTGAATTATCTATAGATAATATGCGTGCATGAGCTCTTCTACTCAATATTAAAGCCGCATGCAAAGTATTCTGAGATGTACGTGTATCATCAGTGTATTCGGCCTCACCAGTCACCTGATAAATTGCAATAACAGAGAAATCAAATGAATGGCAACGATCTGCAGCACCTTGGACTAACCAAAAAAAATAATCAAATAGAGATTCTTAGCTTTTGTAGCAAACTACCAAAACATGAAGCCAGTTGAATTTTCTACCAGAATTACTGAGACTCGTTAGCATTTAAAACTCTCTCTACAAGATGCTTATCAACAAAGAAAAGGAACTTGTTACGACAAGCATACAAACGAAAAACGAAAATGGCGAACACAAAATAGACAAACCACAAGCAGAAAAAGAAGAACACACAGATTTACGTGGAAAACCCTTTGTAGGGAAAAACCACGGGCGAGGGAGGAGAGATCTTCACTATCAAAAGGGAATACAATATTGAAGGTACAACCAACCATGATCTGTAGCCTCTAGGGCAAAAACGAAAAGGAAACTCTTTACGGGTTTCGGATCCGATCCATACAGCGGGGGGCTCTGCCCCCCCCACACCCCCTGGCAAATGTCAATGGTGGTCTACAGGCTCGGACCTGTCAGCCCGAGCCCTCCGCTTCCCACCACATACATTCATTTTTCCTTTCACAATTTTATTTTTCAATTTGGTCGCACCGCGAAACTGTCGGCAAGTTGAAATCCCGAACTGAAGTCGATTATCAATTTCGAGTCACATCTAACAGAATTTAATGACAAAATTAATAGAGGACAAAACTGAGCTTTGGACTCCCCTGTTTTTCGTGATCAGGTTGGGGCTTTGGACCTGTGTAATCTCGCCTATGTACCTATTTACACTTTCAAATAGGGTATATCCCTGTTTAATCAAAAAAAAAAAAAAAAAAAACTGAGCTTGGTCCTTGTGTAAATTAAAAGCATAGAACTAATAGAATATCGAGTTCCCTACAAAAGGTTATAGACAAATAGACACAGAAGAACAAATTACCAATCAATGAAAGGGGAAAAAAAACCAATAAAAGAGCGTTATCTAAGATGGGAAAACATTGATTATTCAAATTTGTGTGAGAATATAGGATTTTTTTGTTTCTTTCAATGGAAAAAGCGATACTCGCTGGACCTAACAATTCGTATCAGAACAGATTTGTGCAAAATACTAAAAGCTATCATATGTAAAATGCAATTAGATTTGCTTTCAAAATATCTTTATAGCCATTGAACAATTTCTATTTAACATCCTAACAAAAAGTAATTCTAGTTGAGAATAGGGAGCTAGTTGAAAGAAGTCTGAACAGATCTTACAAATTAATCATGGAGCTACCTGGTGAATTCAACCTTTTGCACAAGGCTGGCCTTTTTGACAAGATTAAGTTGTAAGAATACATGTAACAAACTAAGTAATAACGATATAAATAACTAAGGGACCAAAAATCGTAAAGCCATAAACAGGTTAGTTACAATCTTTTTTCCCATCAAATGGCAACAGTACATATTGGCACATCATTAAAAGGCATCAAAACCAAATAATTCGCCAATAGCTACGGAATATAAATTAACAAATGGGCCACATTAACATGTAATTAATGTCCCTGGTAACAAGATTTAAGAAGACATAAACTACATGTACAGAAGTTAAAACTACATTGGTCGATGCTTGCAACAAACTTCTAGGCATCTTCAGGAATTTTACGTTTTTCAGTTTTTGCTTTTCACCGGATAGCCAATTAGTCCAGCAGTACGGATATGCGGTGTGGCAGATTTCTGCCATTGGCATATTTAATCAAGTAACTAGCTAGGAGATTACTCCCTTAAAAAAAAAAAAAAAGAGTTCGACAGACTATAAATAACCTCAATAGAATCAGGTAAAGTTCTCTTCAAATCAAGCATATAAATAACAAGACAACATCACAAGATCACATGCAACTTTCATAACTTCTAGCAGATAAATGGATAACAGTATAGCTCGTGTATTATTATCAACTAATAAAAGGCATATACAATAACTAACAAAACAGATACAGATGCTGTCCTTAAGCAATCCCACCAAGATTCAACTCTTTCAATAAACCAAAATATGTGATATACCTGTAGCTTTGATGAGAGATGGACCATTGGTAGCCCCACAGCTGTTCCATGTCTAGCCAACTCATAACTCTGACTTCCACAAGATGAAGGCCTTGAGTAAGGCTGTACAGCTGATAGTTGAGTGGCATGCAAACCTTCCTTAAAGTGTCCTTTTACATTCATCTCATGAGTTACCCACATAAAAAATTTAAAAAAGAAACTCAGTGTAAGGGATTTTCGGAATTCAGCCATTCCACCTGGTGCATCCTCCGGAATATTAATATCCTCTTTTAATACATTTAAAACATCCTCTAACAATTTCTTATCCCATTTCTTTCCCATCAGATATTTCTCTGTTCTTGATGAAGAGATAGAAAGCGCGGCGACTCCTCCATAAACAATAGAAACATCAGCGATAATCCAGTCTCCGTTTTCTTCCCTGATATGAGCACGCATTCCGGCATTTACCAAAGCAATATCATCTTCCCTTCTATGTGCTTGTTTAAACTCTTTCACAAATTCAAAAGGTCTTGTCCATGGTAAAAATATTGAGAGTAATATCTCATCATGTCGAATATCAACTTTGCGATAACCAAGAAAGTAATCTTTGGCAGAAACAGTTCTAACTTTTCCTTTACAATCAATCAGCTGAAACTTCGCATTAGAAGCCATCCAAAGGGGGTTTAGGTCAGATATTGGACTAGCAGTACAAATATTTCCGCCAACAGAAGCAACATTCCTAATTTGTTTCCCAGCAAACCACTTCAGCTGCTCCAAAATCGCCCTGCAAGATGAAATCTCATGACCGTCTCTCTCTGCTACAACCTTTTGAAGGACTTGTTGGAGCTGTGTCAGCCTCACAGAAGCACCAATCTCAATGCCATCTTCTCCCACGTTCAATGCATTAAGCTCCACCACATGGGTAACCCAAATGAGCACTCGATACTGCACATTTTTGAACTTCGTTTCTATCCCTACTTCAGTGTTACCAACAACGAGTTTTGCCTCCGGATAGCAAGACTTGAGATCTAACACATGCTGAAGTCTTAGAGGTCTATACCATTTTAAACCACCAAAACCATGTAAACTTAGAGGCAAGACTTTTCTCAGAAGCAGCTCAGGAGGAAAGATAAGCTCTTTTTCATTGTAAGAACTTCCATCGGTTTCACTATAAGAAATGGGTCTATGTTGTTTCCTGCCATAAGCTTCAGATGAGCTTCCACACAAACATGGTTTCCCTGTCGAGGGGCAAATGGTTTGACTGGTAGAGGAACTTGCTGATGTTGAGTTAGTATATAACGAATCATCGGTTTTAGCAAAAACACGGAATGCATCAACAATCGGCCTATAGCCTGTACAACGACATAAATTTCCAGCAAGGTTTTCTTCGATCTGCTCCTCGGTGGGAGGTTGTTTGTTTGATCTCAATAGTGCATACATAGACATTATGAAACCAGGAGTGCAAAATCCACACTGTGAACCATGAGCCTGAGCTAGAGATTCCTGCATTTAATGTGATAAACCGAGTTCTACACACTTATATCAAAAGAAAACACTTTATACTAAAATCCAACAGGAAATAAAAATCAGTAGAAATCAGTATTTGATACTGCTGGCAAACACCTTGAAGTTTCACCTCAAGAATAAAAGATGGACTGAATCATGATTTATGAAATGAAGATCCAAGTCTAGGGACAGAAAAGACCAAATGTTTAATGTTAGGATTTGTTGGTGCTTCCAAATAAGAAATTCACTAAGGGCCGGTCTCTGTGTTTGAACAAATTATTCGGTACAACATGTGAGGTATGGGAATTTCTATTGTGACTACAACCTAGGAGTTTAATTGAGCTACTTTGAAACCTTAATAATTTCAACTTTTCAGGATGCACCGCACGCTCCGCCAACGAGGAGATTTATCAATTATCACATGCAGAGAAAACAATTTATAGGCTGTTTGTATTACATGGTTGTAGACATCGTCACTGAGTTTATTTTGTGCAGGTAGGAGGCCAGAGATGAAACCTTCGAAGCACAGAGATAGTAACAGAAGCAAATTCAACTATGAATGAAGCAAATTTTAGATAGGAAGTGGATTTGTTGTGGTATTAAACCATCTTAAGTTTAACAAGTAATAACTATAAGTTGTTGGATATAACTACAAAGAGATGATGGATTCAAAGGAACACTAAGAATATTGTCCCAAGCTGTAAGTTTAAGTAAATGGTGCTACAAAATGTTGAGCTACTATTTCACAGCATAATGTAAAAAATGGTATATGATATACAAATAAGGAAAGAGTTAAGTGGATTAGCCAGCAAGAAAATTTCTCCCAGCAAAAAGTGTGGAAACCATAATTTTCTTACCGCCATTAATTAGTATATATTATGGAATAAATAATGTCTTCATCAAAAAAGCATCATATATCACAATATTAGATGGAAGGAACAAAAAGTTTAAAGAACAATACCTGGATGGGATGCAAACCACGCTGCCGATTTCCAATACCCTCCACTGTAATTATATGCATTCCTTCCACAGAATATAACGGAGCCAAACATGCATTGATTGCAAAATGCCTACACTAGTAACAATTTCACAGCTACAAAACTGCAAAAACTGAAGATTGCATAAAAGTAGAGCATGTATAAGAAATAGGATACGAGGCACAGATTGGTAAGTGATACAGATGGAGGACTTTTTGTCCATTCCCAATCATGGAAATACGATATATCATAAGAATAATAGAACAGAACTTAAGATTTGAGGTGGATAAATGGAATTAAAAGGAAACAGAAAACATTGACTGCAAAGAATTTGTTTCTAATGCAATGAGCCGAGTAAGGCTAGAAAACTGCTTTGTCACAACTTCCGAAGTTTATGAAGCAATATAGATGGAAAACACAATTAGGTACTATCACAGATAGGATTTGTTACATCATTTTCTTCATATGCTGATCATAGCAAGAAGCCATCACTGTACAAGCTCCACAACCACCTTCACCACATCCTAGTTTTGTCCCTGTAAGGCCAATATCTGAAACAAATACAAACAAAAAGACTAATCATTAACGAAAAAATGAATTGTCACAAGCTGAAAAGAGAAAAACAGTAGACTCTCTAGCAACACAAGTATGACAGTGAGACAGCTAAGATTTAGTGTAATAAATAGAAACAAAAATATCTTATGTGAGGCGAATGGACATTTTCTTGTGTGTTTGATCATATAGCCCGCGCTTCGTGGCGGATAGTTAGTATTTCAGCCCATTAATATATATAGTTATTAAATTTTAAGATTGAAAAAAATTATAACTAAAGAAATGCCAAAAAAAAAAAAAGTAGTCTTATGTACATTATAAAAATTAACATTTTTTATTAATATTTTCTTAAATTTTAGTATTTGTACAGTTAAATTATTCTAATAATACAAAAATTCAATCAAATTAATAGTTTTGATAGCTAATTTATAAATAAATTTTTTAACTAAAAAGTTATAGCAGATTTTTTTACTAAAAAGTTATAGCAGGGAACTTATTTCAAATTGAAGAAAAGGTGAGGGTTTCTGTTAAAATTGATTGAAGAAAGAAAAATTATTGCATGCACCTGGTGCATATGAATACTCCATACACCACAACTTATATTAGATGACTAATATTTTAATATCAAATTTTAATTTTATATATTTGATCTACAAAGTCTAATAATTTAAATTATGTTTGATAAATTAATTTTAAAATATCTATTAAAGAATTTTAAGCATACGATGTATGTACAAATATACACCTGTTATAGAGAATATTTAATAGGGTGCGCTCATAATTCCAAAAGAGTGGAGAAATCTTTGCTTGCACCTGGTGCACACCAATGCTCCATACACCACATAGAAAACTAGATGATTGATAGGATATTTGATAATTAATATTGTAAAATAATATAAAATATAATATATATATATATATATATATAATATAAAATATTTAAATAATTTATTGTATTATAAAAATTATATATTTTAGAGTTGGTTTACGGTGCAGTAGGCACGTCTAAAATTTTTATTGGACATGTGATAAGCTCCCATTGGTTCGTGCCTTAATTGGCAACATGGCTTCGTGCCTTAATTGGCAACATGGCTCTATAAAAAACCATTTTCTTGATGTGGCCGAACCATCAAATTATATATTCTATGGTACAGATTACTGGTTCTTCTTACCAGCTACCAAAGTAGCGCATACGCCGTGCAGTGGCACATATGGCATGCACTACCACAGTATGCGCCTATATACCATGCATGCAAGTACCACACTAGCACGTTATATACGAGGCGAGTACTGGCACTTCAACTTGTTACTAAAATCTCTGAAATACTTGATCATACGCAAAATTGATAACTCGTACCCCTCATATCAAGTTTAGCATCATCCCCTCAACCATATAATCATCAAAATGTAGATACCGGCAAAAATGATAAACTGAGAAATCTTCACAGAAAAATAAGAAAATTCTTACAACAGGAGGTAACTGCCAAAAGGGAATTGGTTTAGCATCTATAGGTGGCTGACAGCATCGATAGGAAATTTCGGTCTGAACATAAACAGTAAAAGTTTTGAGCTTCTAATGTGGCAAAAAGCTAAAATGAGCTACTATTTTCCAAAAATAGAAGCTTCAATATCAAGTTTCTGCATCTGGGTGAAGCATGCAGGAAGCTGTCTAACCAGTTTCAATGTAAAAAAAAAAGAAATCCCTTTAAGGCTTCTCGTAGCAGCTTAATTCAACAGCACTTCCGCGGAAGCCCTAGTGAGGCTGAACAAGCCCAAAGCACTACACAAGAAGTAACTACCACTAAAGGCCTACCTTTCTTGCAGTTTCTGAATCACTGAAAAGCTACACCATTTTTAGTGTGTTTTCAAATCAATGCACCCGTTTTTCAGGTCGAATAATTTAGCACCAAAAAAATTAATAAAAATTTCTCAAAAAAACGCATGGTGCTAAGAATAGTAAATATCTAATCCAACTCATCTATAAACAGTACAAACAAATATCAAGACCATGTAAGACGAGTGCGCATTAATTTTAACTTAAATTTCATAACTTTATACAACGATTCCAACCTCTCTCTCAATCGAACGAAACCAACGAAAACATTTACATTTTTGTTCGGCAAATCAAAACCATCCAGACGACCATCCCATGCAACAAAAAAGGGCAAAAAGAGAGCCTAAAAATCCAATCTTTTAGCGAAAATCCCCAAAACCCATCCAAAAAAAACTCATTAAAACACCAATTTAAACCAAAAAAGTAAAAATTCGCAACAGGGCACGAACCTCTGAGGTATTGGAGAAGGGTGAGGTGAGCGAGCCCATCGGGGAGCACGCGGCGCACGCCATTGACGTAGAGGATCGCCTCCTTCGACCACCCCTCCCCCACCACCAACTCCTCCTCCATCTTCGTGAGAGAGCCCATCCCTAACCTCTCGAAATCGCCCCCCAAAACCAACGCTTCGATCACCTCAAACAGGATATAGGAGATGAATATACGAGGAGGAGGAGGAGGAGGAGAAGAAAATCGTGGAGCTTATCGCGGTTACTGCTTTTCAGAGAAGCGGGAGCAGCTACAGAATCACAAGGTTTCGGAAATTTGCGCTTTTTTTTTTTTATTTTTATTTTTATTTTTTGGCTTGGAACTTGTTTTATCTTTTGAATAGTGAAACGGTTGCATCCATCGGTTTTTTATTCGTTAACAATTGCACGATACCCCCTCAACTATAGGTAATTTTGAATTAGGCTCCTCAACTGTATATTTAGGGCTCTTTTTGTATTTAGCCTCCTATAAAAAAAATTTCTACAAATAGTTCTAAAAAATTATATTTACAAAATTGATCCTATCCCCGTCACGTGAGCGTCGATAACAATGAAGGTTAAGTTGAATATGGTGAACCATTCACCATGTCCAAATACGACGTTTGAGAGTCCTTCCTAAATCTCAAATTTCGTATTTGGACATGATGAATAATTTGTTGTATTCAACTTAATCTAAATTGCTGCTCACGTGGTGCTCGTATGGAGCTCACATGGCGGAGATTGGACCAATCTTGTAAATATAAATTTTGTAAGGCTATTTATACAAAAAAATTTCTAAAGGGACTAAATGCAAAAAAACCATTTTAACATGTTTTAAGTTTTTTTTCATCTTTGTTTGAGTCCCTTTATTAGTGAATTAAATTATATTTTAAAAAAAATCTTAAGCAAATTTATTAAATATTATGAAACAACAATTTATCTCTAAAAAGTAAAGCTGCCCAAAAATTATATCATTAGTATTTTACCCTCGACTAGATTAAAATATCAATAAAAAAAAAAGTTCTTGTTTGGCACTGTTTCCCTTTTTAATTTTTTTTTAAACAGATGAAATATTATAGGAGAAAATAACCAATTGCTTAAAATTCTTATATTTGAGCTACTTTGCTCGGCAATAGAAAAAAAGAAATTTGGAAGTAATATTTTTTGCGTCTAAATTTTTTATTATTGTTATTATCTGTCACTTAATCGAGATACATTATAAGATAATCAACTATATATAACAATAAAAAAAGAAATTTTCTACTAGTACATCAAATTATATATAATTAATCTTTTTTAAAAAATAAAAAATTATATCAATACCAACTAAAAAAGGTTTAAAATATAGTAATTACATGGATAATGTTGCGTTTTCAATCAATTAAATTACTCTCCTGGAGCTAAGCCATAACATCAAAGTTTTTTGAAAAATGTAGTATTATATTTTCTCTCAAAATAAAAAATATAATAAATTTGAAATAGATGATGTACTTTGATTGTCACATAGTATAGTAGATAGAGTTGGTCAATCAACTGGGTTCAAAGAGGAATATTTTTTTTAATAGCCTTAGAAAATACTTTAATTATAAAAATATTTTTCTAAAAAATTTATTTACAAAAGTAAGTTTATACAGTAAATGAATTATCGCTTTTTAAATATATATGATAAATTATTCACCATTTTTTTCAAAAGATTAAAACTATTTTTAGTGTTTAATAATATACATCTTTTAAAGTTTGGATGTAAGAAATATATAAATTAAGATAAAAGCGATGAATCATTTACGATTTTTAGAATACAGCAAATAATTTACCGCGTTTATCTGCTTATTTTTACAAATAAAAATTTTGTATGACTATTTCTATATTTAAAAGATTTTATAAGCTTGGTAGTCTAAACTCCTTCAAAGAGGGTCTGTTTCAAAATAATTGATATTGGAGGGGCTTCTACGCGATAAACTTCTACGCAATTTTATCGCTTTATATTTGTCTCTTTTGAAGGGATTTTTCTTGTTTGGGTATTTAAAAATGCCGTCACCTTTTTTGGTTTGAAACTGGAAAGGTCGCGAGGATGAGGATTGAAAAACGTGACCGGAGTTTTCCGGGCTTTTTTATAACATAATCCTTCAAAATTTTAAAATTTAGAAAATGAGCCTGTCAAAATTTTATTTGAAAAAATAATCCTCTTTTCGCTATGTGGGCACCACGTCGAAATTTTGCTATAAAAACGGTAAATAATTCACCGCTTTTAGTGCAAAACATTCCAAACTAATCGAAATTTGTCTAAATTTTGGAGTGAAATATAGATAGACGGTGAATGATAAGACAGTGAATCATTCACCGTCTTCACATATATATTATGAAGACGGTAAATTATTCACCGCTTTTATTATATATATGTGAAGGCGGTGAATCATTCATCATCTTTATAGCAAAATTTCAAGGTAGCGCCCACATGGCGAAAGGAGGATTAGTTTTTCAAATAAAATTTTGACAGAATTATTTTGCCAATTTTAATTTTTTGGGAGGTCATTTTATAAAAAAGCCCGAGTTTCTCAATGCAAGCTGTCCTGAAGGGATTTTTTTCAAAATAATTCTATAAAATTTTGTAATTGAGTAAATAATTCTATAAATTTTTTTTTAGCAGACTAGACCTTCTTTTGTCACGTAGAAGCGACATTAAAATTTTCTCTCAAAGACAGTGAATGATTCACCACTTCCATAAAAACAGTGAACGATTCACCGTCTTTCTAAGTTTCCACAAAAGTGGAGAATTATTTATTGTATTTCGCTTATTTACTATTTCTTTCTATATCTCATACAATTCTAACTATCAAATAAAAATTCTAATAATCCACGTATAATCCTAACAACCTTACTTTTTTTTTATATTCCATATAATTCACGTATAATTTTAATGAATACGGCGAACGGTACAATGCCATGAGAGAATGCGGTGAACAATTCACCGCCTTTAGAAGGCATGAGACATTGCGGTGAACGATTCACCGCCTTTAAATGACATTTGGTAGGATTATTTTACAAATTATAAAATTTTAGAGGATTATTTTGTAAAAAAAATTCTTTAACACCTACACGAATTTACTGTGCTTTTTTTGCCCTCTCCATTAACGTCGTACACTCCTGAAAATATTTCTGAAATTTTAAGAGAGCAAAATGTAGATCTTTTAAAGTCAGTAAATAAAAGAAAAAAATGTGAGTATTTATAAGGAGATTTTCTATATTTTAGCGTAATAATAATAACTAATATACTTCTGAGAATTTTTAAAATATCTTTTATATATATATAAAGTAGGGCTGCTATATTCTTATGAGTATTGGGCTCTTCGTACTCATAAGTTGTTTTCGATAATGGAGCTTCCGAATCGACGATCCGCTCCATTCAATATGATCTAGAGTATTTAAACTTCTAAAAAAAAATTTCATAATTTTTTGAAATCATAATAAAGCCCATCAAACGGGCATAAAATGAATGGTCAAAATCGAACGATATCCTAAAAATGAATGATCAGATTTTTTAATTTAAGATCGGAGTTATTCATCTTTATCTAGGTAGTGAATAGAATTTTCTATCAAAAATTCACCTTATTTCAATTCTTTTACATCGTTAAACTAGCAAGTATTCTGTACCGGCCGTTAAAAATTGTCAATTTTGTGAGCTTTTGATCGTAAGGTAAATAATGTCGAAAAATTATGAAATTTGATTTCTAGAAGTTTTAAATGCTCTAGATAATATTTAACGGTATGGATCGTCGATTCGGAAGCTCTATCATCGAAAACAATTTATGAGTACGAGGGCGATTGTAGTCATAAGAGTATAGTAGTCGTACTCTCTCTCTCTCTCTCTCTCTCTATATATATATATATATATAAAATATACCTCTCGTATATTTTTTCGTTATTGAAAAATACTTCTTGTTAGTACCCTTTAAGTAATCTCACATTAAATTCGAATTAAATTTCTACTTGAGTTAAAACAAAAAAGTCAAAATACCTCTTTATTATTTCTAACTTAAAAACAAATAAGAAAAGTTGGTGAAAGTAGAATAATACATTTAAAAGGGTAAAGTAGTAAATTCACTAAAATAATGGAGATTGTTAACTATCTACTAACAGAATTTAATTCTAGAGATATTTTTGAAGTAACTTGAAATATGAAAAAAGTATTTTTATTATTAACCTTCAGATAGGGATAAATAAAAAGTCGAATATTTTTAAGGGGTATATAAACAATTGCCTCTAAAAAAAAACTTTTGAAGAGACTTTTCTTACAAAATACCCCTTAAAAATTTATATTTGACCAAATAACTCTTTTAAATATTTATTTATCTAAATAATTTTATTTTGTCTAACCCAACGCAGAGTAGAGCAAAGATTTAAAAATAGTGAACGACTCACCATTTTTAGTAAGGACAATACTATCAATTCCATAAAAATCCTAATAACTCACACAAAAACCCCATGAACAATAATAGCAATCTGAATTTTTTTAAAGACGATGAACGATTTACTGCTTTTAAAATTTTATCCAATACGTTGAATGATTCACTGTCTTTCACTTCTCTTTCCACCATGCCACTGAGTTGGACAAACTAAGGTTAGTTTGCCAATTAAAATTTTGACAGAGTAGTTATATAGCAAATTATTAATTTATAGGGATCAATTTTTTTTAAAAAAAATTCCTTGTGAATTTTAATCTCTTTTTTTTAAAAAAAAAGAGTTAACCTCTAAACTTACAAAATATCAAGGTAAAATTGTATACCTATCTCAACTACACACTATTTTTGTTGACTAGCTAATTTTTTTAAATTTTAATTCAACATTCCAATCTTTTAATTATTTGATTTAACCCATTTTTTGGCTTTTTGGACAATGTAAGCTAATTATTTTTAATAAATTTTATAGTTGCACTAATTAAATAAAATATATCGATTAAACCTAAAGTGATAAATAACACATTCAAATTTTAAAATTAAAAAGTCATTAACTAGTTCAAATTAAATAAATTAAAAAATTTGGTAGCTAAATTAAAATTGTCAAAGGTTAGATAGTTAGATTAAAATGGATAATAATTTAAGTAGGTTTTTTTAAAAAAACTTTATTGAATAGCTTAATAGACTTTTCTTCTTAATTGAATTAAAAATTACTAATTATATAATCTTTTTAGTCATATATGTCTTGTATATAATCTTGCAAAGCTATTGAATATCTTATTTCGACATTCAAATAAGGTCAAAAACAATAAACCAGAGTTTTAGGTCTGTTTGTTTTACCGGGGTAAAATTGTTTGCGATCATAAATATTTATTTTCGTTGTTTGATTTACCATAAATTTAATTCGCCCATACATTCACTTTTCTATAATACCTTAATTCACTTTGTCCTAAAGTTCACTTTGTCCTAATTGGTAAAGTCAACGAAGCAAGAAAAAGAGATAGGAAAAAATAATAAACAATTAATATGATTATTTTTTTTATTCTCATATATGCATGCCAGTGTAAAATTTTTTAATAAAAGAAACAAAAATAGAATAATTATAATTTCAAAATTGTTGACTTCTTATCATATAAAGTGTTGGGAAAAAAAATTATTCTTAAAATTCAGTACAACTAAAAATTATTTTCAACTTAAAAATCTATCTAAGGGCAAACAAATAGAATCCTAGTGGATCTGATCTTACCTGCAGAAGGTGAAAACTTGTAGTGTTATTAGCAGGTGAATCTCCCTTTTCCTTTTCCTTCCAAAACTTACGTGCATGCATAGTAGGATTACTCAGAATGATCAAAATCAAATTCAAATATATACTTGATATATATGCATTATGATCATTACGTATTATAATTGCATTTTATTTCCTTCCTTTTATATTCTTATTTTTTTCCTTTTTTAGAGGTGAAATACTTTCCTTGTACAGTCTTAATTATTTTTTTTCTGTTTGCACCTTCTAATTGCATTTTATTTCCTTCCTTTTATATTCTTATTTCCTTCCTTTTTTAGAGCTTAAATACTTTCTTTTGTATATTCTTAATAATTTTTTCTATTTAGTACACCTTCTCGATTACATATTATTCTTGCATTTTATTCCCTTCTTTTTATATTCTCATTTTCTTTGTTTTTAATTTAGAGCTGAAATACTTTTCTTGTAGCCTTAATAATTTTTTCTATTTGCGCCTCCTCCATTACATATCATGATTATATTTTTATTCCCTTCCTTTTTTTTTTCCTTTTTTAGAGCTGATATATTTTTCTTGTATAGTCTTAATATTTTTTTTTTATTTACAACTTCTTGATTACATATTAAAATGCAACCTTCTCGATTAGGTTTGAAGCAGAGACGAAGGGATTTTTTGAAGATGGTATGAGACCTAGAGAGGTGCAAGGGTTTTCTGAAGACGGTTTTTTTTTTTCCTTCCGCGCGAAGTCAAAAATTCAGCCGGCAATTTTTTTGGTAGAATTTTGATGTGACCTCACAGCTTCTTAAAAAATTAAAAATAGATTTAATAATTAATTAACTAAGGACAGCTATTTAAAAGTGTCATTAATAACTAATTATTACTGGTATTTTTTATAAGAGCCACTAAAAAAGTATCACCAAATATGATTTATGGTATAGTGATATTATAATTGCATTTTATTTCCCTCCTTTTATATTCTTATTTTCTTCCTTTTTAAGAGCTGAAATACATTTCTTGTATAATCTTAATTACTTTTTTATGTGCACCTCCTGGATATTATATATCATAATTGCATTTTATTTTCTTCCTTTTATATTCTTATTTTATTTTTTTTAGAGTTGAAATACTTTTCTTATATTATATCATATTATATTTAATGTAAGCAGAAAGATTCATTTTCTTTCTTTCTTAAGCTGAAATATTCTTTATCAACAACGCTAGATATGATACTGACTGTTCCTAGAGCAAATGGCAAAGGGCTTGATAGTTGGTACCCGATACCCAAGTTCGAATCCAAGTTGATTCATATTTCTAGCTAAGTTTATTTCCAAATGAAATAAACGAAGCGGGTAGCGTGCTGCTATCTATCTTTCAAAAAAAAATAATAATTAATAGTGTTCCACAATGTATGGAGTATTAATTGCAGAAGTGGCATGCAAGAAGTAATATCGAATGGGTTGGTCATCAGTGTATATATGGACGACTAATTAATGGTACCATAAATTTCCAATCTTTACTGGATTTTTCACTTTTGTCAATCGGTTCTTCATCATTGCTTTAACTGCACCACGATCTTAGCCATCAAAATTACTAACTCCATGGAACATGCATGTGAGCACCCAAAAAAACTACCATATTGGCACCAAAGCTTCCCATGTTGCAATTTTTTATTAGTGATGTAGGATTTTTAAAGGTAAAACTTAATTAATATAAGAATATAAAAATACAAGTTAAAAGATTTATTAGATAGAAGTAAATTGGCGGGGACCTACGGGACAAATAATTAAGCCATATAATATATTGTCCTGGTTTTCGATCAGGCCAGTTCACGAGAAGCGCATGGCCTGTGGGAGCAAGAGTCTGTGTACAGGCCGTGGGCTCATCGAGTAGCCTAGCAGTTGCCTGTACNAAAAAAAAAACAACGCTAGATATGATCGATCCAAAGATCTAAAAGTTGATCCTCAATTGTAGTATTGTAGGAAATTACTAACAAAAAGCTGAATGAGACACAAGATGAATCTTGAAAAAGGTGTGCATCATGCACATACAGAATGTTGGAAGCTCTGTCACATATAATAACGGAAGAATCTTAAGCATTTTATCTTGGAATCTAATGAATCAACACTAGGGGTGTCAGCGAGTTCGAGCTTAGGCCGGCTCGTGCCGAACACGAGCTATCTCATTAAAATATCAAGTCAAAAAATTTAACTCGTGTTCGGCTTGTTTATTGGTATATGTGTGTGGAGTCTGACTATGGTGCTTGTAAAAGTATTAAGCACTTGGTGTTTGTAATTTTTCACTATTAGATCTATCCTTTTGATAAACTTTATCCGTTAAATCATACTATTCAACAAACCACCGACTCAACCACCAACCACCACCCACTCAACCACCAACCATCCACTTAACCCTAGGGGTCCCATATCATCCTAACCACACATCCCTTAATTCAATGGTTAAAAATCTACAAGCATCAATAACTTGGTATTTTTAAAAGCATAGAAGCTCAATTCTATATGTGTATGTATATATATGTATATGTATGTATGTATGTATATATATGTATGTATGTATGTATATGTATGTATATGTATATATGTATGTATATGTATATATATGTATACATACATATATATACATATATATATACATATATATATACATATATACATATATATATATATATATATATA
>NC_033621.1:3614905-3617405 GCF_001540865.1 Ananas comosus
CCCCATACCCGACGCGGGCGGCCCCGGCGGCCACCTTCTCCCCCGCGGCCACCTTCTTCCCCCTAACCGACGCGGGTAGCCCCGCGGCCACCTCCTGCCCCCTGAGATGGAACATTTGTTTGAACAAAACTAGTCTGTAGAAATCATTTCCCTCCGAGTAGTTTCGATTCGTATCCTACTGAGTTGTTTTGATTACTGATACAACACTCTAACATTATGTTTTCTTTTGATTTGGATTGGCTTTTCGATTCGAATCCTACTGAGTTGTTTTCGATTTGATTTGGATTGGCTTTTTCTTTTCCCTTTTCTTTGTCTTATGATGGATTCAGCCCATTATATGATGAAGTCATCATCCCGTGCCTCGATCTTGGGGAAGTTGATGCGGCTATTGCAATAGTTGCAGATATGGAGGCTGGCGGAATCAAAGTTGCAGACCAAACCCTAGACAAGGTGCTTTCTGCTAGACAATCTGTTGATTCTCCAACAGACGAGTCATTTATTATGGCGGAATCAAAGTTGGTGACACTTATCAAGCCTTACTAAAAGTTTTGAGAACGAATAATATATTGTTATTAAATTGAAGGTCAATGTGGAGTTTTGTCAAGAAGCTGCATGCCAATTTGGAACTCTAGAGAGGGAAAAAATGCAGTGAGTTTGTCAGATTGGCTTGATCAATCTGTTTGGTCATTCGTTCATGTGTAAATGAACCCTTTTTCTTGTTTTATTTTGAAGGGTCATGCTGCTGTATACAAAACTGAAAATAAAACTGAAAATGGTGTGATTTCGAATGATTTAGGAAACAAAACCCTGTATCTTATCGAAATTGGTTTAGGAAACAAAACTGAAAATAAAATTTCAATGGTGTGATTTCGAATGATTAGCGCATCTATTAGAATAAACATGATGACAAGTATCAATAGACATATATATAAACATAACATCAATAAACATACATGATTGCATTAATACCAAACAATTAACCATATAGCACATCTTTAACTTACATAATTATATTAATTTTTATCAAGGTAACATACATGATAGTTAGAAAAGTACATTCCATTACATTCCATTCTTATCATACGCCTTTTATTATCATACAGACTGCAATAATAATAAAAAGTTCATTGTCGCAATCTCTTAAAGCTTGTATTTGATCAGCTATCTTCGCTTCTAAATAGTCTATATGTGGAACTGATCAATCATTTTCATATTTTTTGTGCGAACTTTCATCATCAAAGGCCATACTTTTTTTCATCTTCGAAGAAATAAAACTCTCTGATCCAGACAGTTCTCTATCTTTTATTTCATTCTTATCTACCCATTGAAAAAAGTTATAATAATTCTCCTTATCATTTCGATATTTTGGACAGCCGTAAAATTGTATCCCTTCAGAACGTGGCTGACGGAAAACTCTTAACATAGCTACTTCATTATATTTGCAGCGAACAATCCCGCTTTCATTAGGATTTCCCCGATAATATGCCATTGATAATCTGAAAAAAAAAATAAAGTATCAATTTAATAAAGGAACGTGAGCTAATCTGATGATGTTAGCCTTCGCAGATTAATAAAGGAACGTGAGCTAATCTGATTCTCTGACTCACAAACTGAGCAGGCATCCTCTCGCAAAAATTGAAACCTAAACCTTTACAAGGTCGTTCAATGTATTACATTACAAGTGAAAAGCCACATTATTAAACATCATTCAAAACATGTAAATTTCTTAAAAGCCCAAAATTACGCAAATAAAAGATCTCTTACGCATAGGCAGCTTTTTAAAAAATGAGCCACTGATTTCAATCTATAATATTACTTCTATAAAAGATACCTGAATTTGAGATAAGTGGATTTTTATCAGGCAAAAGATGTACAATGTATGGCAAATATAAATCAATTCCATAAATTAGGTAGTTTACAACTAGATTTGAATACAAATAATGAATTAGAGCACATGGAACCAGTGCTTATTCGAGGGCATCAACTGTAAAATGATAAGTGATATTCATAAGGTATTTCAGGGATGTAAGATTATGTGGGGTTCAAGCATGGCACAATTGAGGTCTCAACTTTAATCCTTGGGTAATCCTTGGGTAAGCCTAACAGATAAACTCTTATATGAAATGCAGCAAAGCAAACCATAATTTCAAACTATGATCCATATCCATATGTATAAAATTATGCTGAGAAAGAGATTTGCTATAGAAAAAGAAATGCAAATAAAAAAGATTGAAAAAAAAAGAAAATAGTACCAAATGGGGACTCGCACGTGCGCTGCAGTCGGGGACTCGCTCGTGTGCCGCAGCCGGGGAGGGGACCGACCCGCATGCTTGCCGCCGTAGGGGGGAGTGGTGGGCTGCCCGCAAGGTCGCCGCCGCAGCAGGGGAGGAGGAGAAGGCTAACGAATGGGGGGGAAGTTGGGGCACCACAATGCCATTCACTACCAACTAGACTCCGTTATCGTAACTACAAAAAAAGGCAATCAATTAGAACAAAGCTC
>NC_033621.1:3620368-3653922 GCF_001540865.1 Ananas comosus
GGGGGGGCGGCTACCACGCCTGTGCGCCTGGGAGACGGCTACGGCGACTGTGGGGAGGAGGAGTGGCGCCCGCGTCTGGTAGGGGGCAGGAGGTGGCGCGGGCTACCCGCGTCGGTTAGGGGAGAAGGAAAGGGGCCACGGGGGAGAAGGTGGCCGCCGGGGCCCCGGCCGCGTCGGTATGGGGAGGAGGTGGCCGCGGGCGGGGGCAGCGGCTACCACGAAGAAGTGGCCGCCGCGGGGTTTGGGGGGTGGCGCGGCTACCCGCGCCGGGGAGGGGGGAGGAGCGTGGCGCCTGGGGGGATACTCGCCGGGAAAGGGGAGCGAGGTGGGAGGAGGGACGATGGTAGTGGATCTGTGCTAAGGGAGAATGAGGATAAGGAGGGGTGAGGAGAGGGACTGTATTGGAAAGTGTGCAGATCTGATTGGGGGGGGGAGGGGGGGAAATAAAAGAAAAAAAGAAATGGAAGTAGGATGGAGTAACGAAGCTCCGTTTAGCCTTTCTCCTCATCAGATTCTGGCACGCCATCTCAAAGCCAATCCTGATGGAAGAAAAGTTTATGAGGAGTGCAGCTACTATCCTCATAAGAGTATAGTAGCTGCACTATATATATACTATAATATATATATATATATATATATATATTATATATATATATATATATAATATATATATATATATATATATAATATATTAATATTTATATATAAGATCTCTTTTCTTCCCCCCTCTTTTTTTTTCTTTTTTTGGTCCCCGTACCGGTAGTCATTCATACCGTCCAGATGACTTCGATGGGAGAGTGGAGGGGAAACAATGGACTTTCGTTTTCGGACCTCTCAAATACTCTATTCAAAGTTGTTGAGGATGGAATGGGTGTTACGTTGCGCGCGACCACCGCCGAACATCGATGGCTGATAGCTTTGGAAAGAAGAGGAGAGGGGAATCTTGATTTTCCGTTTCTTCAGACCCTTCAAACATTTTTTCGAAAATATCAAATTCAAATCCGATGGCGCGAACAGATCCAACGTCACCATCATCAACTTCATCGACGACATCTACAGCATGCCGGTTGATGCTTTCGAAAGAAGAGGGGGGGGAATCTTTGATTCCCGTTTCTTCGGACCCTTCAACATTTCTTCGAAAATGTCAAATCAAATCCGACGGCTAAATAATCCGCCTTACCGGTCATCAACTTCATCGACATTATCTACAACACCGACAGTTTGATACTTTCGAAAGAAGAAGGGAGGGGAATCTTTGATTCTCTGTTTCTTAAGACCCCAAATCAAATCCAATGGAGAATCAAACGGGATATTCTTCGGACCCAAATCAATTGAAAAATCAAATCCAATTTGGAGAAATCAACACGGGGGTTTCTTCGGACCCCAAATCAAAATGTGAAATAAATCCATACCAAATCGAAATCAAATGGGGATTTTCTTCGGACCCCAAATCAAATTGAAAAATCAAAATGGGGATTTCTTCGGACCCAGTCAAATTCCAATCAAATGGAGATTCTTCAGACCCCAAATCAAAATCCAATTGGAGAATCAATATGGGGATTCTCTGCTCGGATTCCAAATCAAATTGAAAAATCAAAATCCAAATTGAAAAATCAAACGGCAAATTTTCTTCGAACCCAAATTCAAATC
Organism: Ananas comosus; assembly: GCF_001540865.1. Taxonomy (NCBI): domain Eukaryota; kingdom Viridiplantae; phylum Streptophyta; class Magnoliopsida; order Poales; family Bromeliaceae; genus Ananas; species Ananas comosus. Next base: position 3,622,019 of record NC_033621.1, read on the forward strand.
CAATCAAACGCGAGATTTTACTTCGGACCCCAAATCAAATCCAATTGGAGAATCAAAAGGGGATTTTCTTCGCAACCCCAAAATCCAAATTGGAAAATCAATCCACAATTGGAGAGAATCAAACGAGGATTTCTTCGGACACCCCAAATCAAATTGGAAAATCCAATCCAAATCAAAATCAAACGAAAATTTCTTCGCGGACCCCAAATCAAATTGAAAAATCAAAATAGCGGATTTCTTCGGATCCCAAATCCAAACTCGAGATCAAAAAGGGATTTCTCGGACCCCAAATCAAATCACAAATCAAAAAAGGATTTCTTCGGATCCAAATAAAGTTGCAAAATCAAAGAGGATTGCCTCGAACCCGCGAATAGAATTGAAAAGAAAATCAAGTTCACATAAGAACCGAACCGAATCAATTCACATAAACCAAACCAAACCAAGTCCACATACAAACCCAAACCAAACCAAAACCAAATAAATCCGAACCCCAAATCTCAAAACCAAATCAAATCCACCAACCCAAACCAAACCCAAACCAAACCCAACCAAATCCAAACACAAATCAAATCCAAACCCAAACCAAACCCAAACCAAACCAAACAAACCCAAATAAAACCCAAAACCCAAATCCGAACCAAGTCCAATAAAAAATTCAAAACAAATACAATCCACAAATAAAACCCAAAACCCAAGACCCAAATTAATCCAAACCCAAACCAAACCAAACCCAAATAAAACCCAAAACCCAAATCCAAACCAAGTCTCAATAAAACAAAACTCAAATCCAATCCAGTCCACAAAAAACCCTAAATCCAAATCCAATCACAATAGCACCCAAATACCCGGACTTCCAACTTGGATTCATTACCCAAGTTCATGCGCAAACTAACTTCCCATAAACCATGAACCACTATAACCGAACCACAAAATCCCATTAAACCATGACACCAACCCAAATCCCATAAACCATGAACACATCCTGAACCAGACGCGTTCATGGCAAGCTTATTCCAAGTTCGTTGAACCAAAATCACACACGAACCATCCCAAGTCCCAATCAACATGATCAAGTCGCTATACCAAACACACGAACCTACTCCAAGTTTATGAACCATCCAAACCCCGAACCATACCCATCATGACTACATATAACATAAAATCCAAAAACCAAGTCCATAACCTCATGAACATAAACCAAGTTCATGTACCATGCAACCATGAACAAATGCATAACCTCAATCCATGAACCATATCCAGTTTTATGAACCACTTACACAATGAACCATAACCATGATACGCATAAACTATAAACCAAATCAATACCCAAACCCTCATGACCCAAGTTCATGAACATACCTTATGAAACCCCATGAATCCATTCTGACCCCGACTCGTTTTCAGCTCGTTTACTAAATGAGCTGAAAAATTCAACTCGTATTCGGCTCGTTTATTAAACGAGCAATTCGATCTCGAGCTTATTTCAAGTCGAATACGAGCTGGTTCGTGAACAGTGAACTGGATTGCCACCTCTAATCAACAACAGTAGTATTTGCAACAACAAAAGAAATGCGAGGGGGGGGGGGGATTTTTGTGTACTGTTAAATAGCAATTTGGTTTGTCCAGTTTCTTGGGCCAAACTATTGATTAAACTTGGACTGGATATAACTTGTGTGAGCTGAATAGTTGTATATTGTGTGTTTTTGAAGCGTGATTATTGATTAGTTCAAAAAAAAGTGATGTGCGAGTGAAAATGAAATGAACTGGTGATTAAGTTACTATTAACTCGATATTTTTTCAGTTTAGTTGTTTATTTTGGTGAAAATCACCAATTTGAAATATGGGATTTCCTCTCAAAAGATTATGTAAGATAGGATTTATTGTCGTTCATCCGTCCTATTCTTTCACTCCAGCTATAGAAATCATTGTGTAGTTTTTCAAAATTTTCTATAACTACTAGTTCAAAAAATTATTCTAGTCGAATCACTACCCAAAAGTCATTCTATTTTAAGACGACATACTCTAGAAGTTTCATAGAAATAATCACTATAACTCGTGCGGCGTCTGCCTTCCTTCATGAAGAAAAACAAGTCTTGCTCCATATTTGCTAGTCTAAACTTCCGTGTCCTATGATTAAGTACAAAAAGAGAAAAAAGAGAGAGGCAGAGATTTCCCCAAAAGCACAAAATGCTTTATTACTTAGAAAAATTGGATTACAATGTACAAGTCCCTCTTGTGTCCTTTGGCCCTAGCCAAGGCCTCATGTACATTAAACATTTCCACTAAGCTTATATTAACTCACCACCTAGTATTACTTAGAAAATAGCCCATATGAATGCATGGTGTAAGCAAGGCTTGTTCATGGCTTTTGAATTTTCGCTGGCAGTTTTGGAGGCTTCAATACTGCAGTTGCTTAACCTTTCCTCTTCCACAGAAGGTGTTAAAATTCGTCCTCCTTGACAGACAGTTTCAGCTAGCGAAGTTGGGCCATGAACTTAGTCTATGCTGAAATTTTTCCAAGTCTCTGGCAATATACTGTTTTAAATTTTTTTTTTTTTTTTCTCCCCTTCATTTTGGTTTCTAAGTCTTGGAAAACCAATGAGCAGTAAATTGACAAAATCACCCTAAAAACTAGGGACCATATTCCTAAAAAGTGGCTCTACATAACCACCTATATTTGTGCGAATTATTACCATGCACAAAACAAGCATATGCTATTGTGGGTTCATCACACTTGATGCCCAACACAAAACTCACTTTTCATGTAGGATGCAAAGTCATCTTATGCACATGCTATGGACCCTCGCAAATAAGATCTTTTAACTTATATATTTGTGAGGATCTGTGTTAGCCCTATTGCAGGAATGAATAGTGCAATAAAAAGTCGTTTGAGTATGTATCAAACATCTTTTGGAAGCATAAGATATATTAAACTTTTGCAACAGTTCTCTAATGGTACAAGTAGATGTTTCAAATTGCAGTTTCTATTTTTGTGGCTAAAAATTAATCAAATATCATTTAGACCTATATATCGCTATAAAAATAATCTTCAAAATTTACTCGCTAATTAAATGCTTTTATAGAGATGGCTACAGCTAAAAACACAAGCAAAAGCGGGCCAGATAGGCAACAAACACGCACACGTTGGATAATTCAAATGTGACATTGTGATTAATCCAATTTAACTGTATAATTTGTGATTAATTAATTACTGGTTATGGCTACTGTTAGAACTAAAAAAATCGAAAAGATTTAGTTCGTTGAGTACGAAAATACCAAAAAAGATCCGAGAAAAAGAGAAGAAAAATAGAGCACATAATATTTACGTGGTTCGGCCACCGGCCTACATCCACAGGCGAAGACAGAGCCGAAATCTTCATTATAATCAAAATGGTGTACAAAATATGCTTTTCTCACAAAACTCTAATCCCAAAAATACACCCATATTCTCTCTCTTATCTTTCACACTAAACCAATGGAATAAAGAGCATATTTATAATAGTGACTAAATCCTAATACAACTAGGAATACAAACTCACGGAGATTAGAAATATATCTCAATAAAAATAGGTATAATCTAAACTTAACTTCATGGGACAATCGAAACAGAATAAAGTTAGAAAACTTTGCGGTACTCGAATTCGAGACATATTTAACAGCTACCAAGTAAATTGATTCATATATATCTAAGTTGTGTATTCTATTTAGACCAACGTGATAATCTGATCGACTGATCTTAGTTAGTCCATTCAAACAAACCTAGCTCATATTAGTTGGTTTTGATAAATATTTGGTAATTATACACCACATTGGCTGGTTTTGATAGATACTTGGTAATTATTATAAAAAGGGTAAATTACATATTTGGTCATCAAACTATATATCAGGCAGGTGAAATTTTTTGGTCATCAAATTTTAATTTATTATTATTTTTATCTCAAACTTCTAGAATACTGCAATTAAATTCCACAATCTAATTTAATTGACTAAATATTGACGCATCGCTAATATAGAAATAATATAGTATTTTAATTAATGACGTATTATCATCACAATATTATTACAACACTTCTATATTATAGCAATACATCAATATTTAGTCAACTAACTTAAATTAGAGGACTCAATTGTAACAATTTTATAAGTTTAAGCTAAAAATTATAATAAATTAAAATTTGAAGGTCAAATTGCCGTCTACAATATAGTTTGAAGACCAAACGTTCAATTTACCCTTATAAAAAGTAAGAAAGAATGTAAAGTACTATATATATTCAGCAAATAGGGCACAGTTTGGTTCGGGTATAAGCAAGAACTAGCTATTACAGGAATAGGTACAAGTATGGGGATAAGAAAAATAGCGTTTGGATGAAAATTGAGTTGTTTTCGGAGATAAGAAAAATAACGTTTGGATACAGAATATGGAATAAGAAAAATAGTGGGTAGTTTTATATAGAAAATGGAGGTGTTGGTGGAGATAGTTATACCCGGTTATTATAGATAACCGAGAACTACTATTCTTGAATAAAAAATTAGCATTTTGGTATAAAGAGGATAAGGGGTTATCCCTATCCCTATCTCCTATCCAAACGGTGCCTAAATTGCTTGTGCTTATTAATTTAATGCTACCAATCAATTGCTCTAACGTAGGATGATTTTTTTTTTCTTTTTTTTTGGAAAATATTTGTTAAATCTCTCTGAATACTCACTTGCGTATGGTCACTTGTACTTCAAAATATTTAAAATAAAATATATAAAATTTTTTATTATTATTTTAATCAATAATTTTGTTCCATAAATTTTTTTTAGATGCTATTTGAATTGGGTACAGGAGAGGGGATAAGGGGCTTATCCCTCTCATGTACCCAGTATGGGTGGGAACAAGTTGTTCCCACCCATACTAACTTGTTCCCACCCCTGGGTAGAGAGAGAGAGAGAGATTTTTTTTTTTAATTAGAATTTAAATTTTTAAAATTTAAAATTTATAATCTCAAAATTAAAATTTATAATTTAAAATTATAAACTTTAAAGTTTAAGTTTTAAATTTGATATTTTTTATTTTTAAATTTTAAATTTGATATTTTGTATCTTTCAAAATTTAAATTTGATCTTAAATTTAAATTTAAAAATTAAAATTTTAAATTTTAATTTCAAATTTTAAAATTTAAAATTTAAAATTTAAATTCAAATATAATGAGAAGGGTAATATTATTATTTTTTATTTATAACTATCAACTATTCTTCTTATTCCATTTTACTTATCCAAACGTTATGTTTCTTATTTCCGGGAACAACCAAATTTTCATCCAAACACAAAATTGGTCTAATTCTCGCTTATACCTAAACTTGTACCTATCACTAGCATAAGTTAGTTTTACTTATATCCGAACTATACGAAGCCTTAGGTTTTTCTCTATGTATGCACATGTTTTTTCATGAGTAAATCATGGCATGAACCGGAGGAAAAAAAAAATCTAAAATATGCGGATACTACAAGATGTGGCTCAATCCATGATCATTGCACCCACTATAAGAAAAATTAATATTAAAAATATTTTTTATATTTAATGATATTTTAATTTCAATATAATTTAGGATCACATTTAAAAGTGTCAGTTAAATTATTAGCAAACGAAGAGTCATCACGTATATACTAATTACGTTTATACCAAACATCGATAAAATATATTCAGACACTCTAAAGCGTAAGAATTTTTCAAAATTTTTTAAATTCTTTATGTTTTTAAGTGTCGAAAAATTAAAAAAATAATAATAAAGTTTATCATGTAATAAATTGATTTGATACAATAAAGAATTCATATGGCGACGCTTTTAAAAGTGTCTATATTGTAGGAGTGCTTGGTGACGCTTTTTTCTAGTGTCATCTAAAAAACATCTTTATTTTGAGATTTTTTTGTACCCCTAAAATTTTTCCATATATTTTATCATAGTTTATAAAATCTAAAGAATAATTTTCTTAAAGAAAGATATGTATATTTAATTGTCTACATGCACGTAGCTACCTGCTACATAATAGACTACCGTAGATCTATTACTAGGGGAGGAAGCCACAAATTAACCAAAGAGTCTATTTGGAAATTCTATTAATTATTTGTTTCTATCAACCTTTACATATGAAAGACATTATTCAACTTGCTCAATTTTTTATGAGAAAAATAATTTAATTGTCATAGAAAAATAACTTTGAATATTAACAGATCTTTCAAATTAATAAAATACTGTTGATAGTACTTCCTCGATGAGTTGGTGACCGGTAAATTATTAATTTTATTATATTTAATATTAAGAGAGAAAAATAGCACTCGTTTCACTTTTTTTTTTAAGAACTAAACTCAAGTAGATGTGAAGAAACTAAATTTCAAATTTAGGACCTTAATTATTAATAATCAAGCTCTTAGCCAGTTACTTACGTATGGTAAATTATTGGACAGGCTCATGGATGATGCGAAGCTTTGAATTTATATTTTTTTTATCATAAAATAAATCATACCATAAAACTACAACAAATTCATGATTTATCGACATTTACTCCACAATATTTATTTAAATCATGCTAATTAATATATTTAACAGCATTACTTGATAATTGTCGCTAGATTTAATTATTTAGCAGCAATTTATTAATAATGTTGCAAAATAGGATAAATTAGCAATACAAATTAGTGAATGCTGCTAAAATTTCTAACATTTTATAAAAAAATGACACTAAATGTAATAAAGTAGCAACACTTATTACTAAATGCCACAACATTTACTTCGCAATATTTATTTAAATTATGTAATTAAAATATTTAACAACACTACTTGATAATTGCCGCTAGATTTAATAATTTAGCAGCAATTTATTATTAATGTTGAAAAATAGGATAGATTAGCAATGCAAATTAGTGAACACCGCTAATAAATGTAATAAGAAGCGACACTTATTGCTAAATATCGTCACTAATCAATATATAATTATTAATATATCCCTTTTTACTTAAAATTAAAATTTTGAAATTAAAGTTTAAAAATTCAAAACTTATAATTTTAAAAATTAAACTTATAATTTAAAATTTAAAATTTTAAAATATATATTAAATTTCAAATTCTATAATTTTAATTTAAAATTTAAAATTTTTTAAATTTTTAATTTTTAAATTTTTTAATTTAAAATTTCAAATTTAAAACTGAAAATTTTGAAGCTTAAAATTTGATATTTGAAAATTAAAAATTTAAATTTAGTATCTAAATTTTAAAAATTTAAATTTTAAAATTTTAAAATTGAAAATTTAAAATTTTAAAAATTCAAATATATATAACTGATAAAAGATTCAAATATATATAATTGGTAGTTCCTAGCGCAAGTGGCAAAGAATTTGGTGGTTCGTAGCTGAGGTCTCAAGTTTAAATCCTAATTGATTTACATTTCCAGCAGCTAAGTTTATTTATAAAAAAAATAAATGAAGCGAGTAGCATGCATGCTACCTTTAAAATTTCAGTCCCTAAAATCAGATTTTTGTATTAGTAGCATTATATTTATGTGTTACTAATAAGCAACTTAAAATTAACATTTAATCCCTTTTATTTGCATGTTCCTAATGACACTAATTGATTTATATTAGCATCATTTAGCAACATAAATAAATGTCACTAATGACTAATTTTCTAATAGTTACCCTATATTTTATCGTATAAAAATAAAATTAGAGTGACCGAAAGATAAAAAAAGAGAGATGCTAGCTAGCTAGCTACAATACTTGAACACCTTTCTCTCCCCGTATACTCGTTAATGTGGTTGATTTACAATAAGTATTCTCACTCGGATATAGAAATTTTAATTCTTAGTTAATTCTCCGTAGCACTCATTTCTCGCCTTTATCTCAAGAAGCATTGTTCTAGAGAATGCACTTACTCCTTACGAAATTATACAACGTAATTTTATTATAACCTAAAATAAAAAATTTATACTTCTTTTTAACCAATTAGAAATTTTAAATATAGAAATATAATATTATTTTATAATAAATTAAAATTTTTTAAAATAAAATTAGTGATGTTAGATTAAGAAATACTAAATATAATCTCATTCTTAAGATATCAGCCGCGCACCCTGCTTGCATAAGCCATCTAATCCATTTGTTATTTTTCTTTTTATTTTTTTAATATTTTTCTTGAAACTATCCCTTTAACATAATTAAATAATTTTTATAAAATTTTTTTTTTCCAACAACAAAATATTTCTGTTACCCCTGAATTTTTTGTGGAGTTTCATTTTACCATCCAAACATATAAAATGGATATCTAATATATATCCTAAACTCTAATATTTTATTCATGTTATCCCTTCCGTCAGTATTCGATTAACGGATCTTGATGGAAAAGGTAACATGAATAAAATATTAGAGTTTAGAATGTTAGTGGCTATTTTAGAACTTTGGAGTGTAAAGTAAAACTCTGCCAAAAGTTATTAATTTACCGTTTGAAAGTTATTAATTTTAAAGACCATTTGAATAATAGATAAGTACTGCCAGAAAATAACGAATTTTTGGTCTAGACTGTTCACATATAGTAACTCAAGTTTAATAACGTTGATCGTCGTTGATTTGAATGCGCCATCATAAAAAAACACAACACATGCAAGAGGATCAAGAACTTGATGCTTTAATTAATTGAAAGCATACTAGGGCAACTCTAGCGCTTGTATCCTACCAAAATGTGTTTATTTCAATAGTGATCGCCAATATAGGTAATATTAAAGGGGAAAAAAAAAAAGGGTGGAGGGGGGTGGGGGGAATGTGGAGAACCCAACTACCACGCTAAATAGAACAAAGCCCAAATTGCGTTCTTTTCAAGTTAGTTATGATCTCGATCAAGTGCCCGCATACTCCGCTCGTACACACGTATTAATCCTGAAAACAACGTAGCTTATGGTCACGGACCCATAAATTGCTGTATAAGGACGCTCGTAATGAAACCCATGCGTACACTACATGCAAAGGTACTCTCTCTCATGCACTCTCTCACACACACACTTCTCGTAGGATCTACACGGATATACTTGTGTAGTACATGATGGAAAAAAGAGATCAACAGGGGGAGAGAGATTATGTGAACTCCAAGCAAAATATATAGCTTAGCTTCATCATAAAACAATCCCTCTTTCTCTCTTTCATTATCTTATAGTCTCCCTCCTCTCTCTCTCTCTCTCTCTCTCTCTCTTCGTGCACCATTATTACCTTGTGAGTGAAGAAATTAAAATGAAACGAAAAGGACAAGAACTGGAGTCAAAGACAAGAAGACCACCTTCATCTCTCTCCGTCCTACATGGACTCCTGTACGGTCCCCCCTTCTCACTATATCTCTCCCTCACCTGCTTCTCCAGTTTCTAAGCAAGGCTCAAAAGCCATCGCCGTCATCATTATATATATCATCTTCTTCACCTTTCTTTCGTTCTCAATCTACATAACTATATGTCTCAGATCCTCTCATAACTACTTGTATTAGATTTAGACATACACACTTGCCTCAAAACTTACTCTCCGAGGAATCGTGCGTGTCTTCGCGATGAGAAAGCCGGATTCTCAGGTGAAGAACGGCCCTAGCAACGCCAACCTCGGCAACATGGCCAATATTGGAGCTGGCAAGCTGAGGAAAGGGTTGTGGTCGCCAGAGGAGGATGACAAGTTGATGAGCTACATGCTCAGCAATGGCCAGGGATGCTGGAGCGACGTCGCCAGGAATGCGGGGCTGCAGAGGTGCGGCAAGAGCTGCAGGCTCCGGTGGATCAACTACTTGCGGCCCGATCTTAAGCGCGGGGCTTTCTCCCCCCAGGAAGAGGAGCTCATCATCCACTTGCATTCCATTCTTGGCAATAGGTCTCTCTCTCTCTCTCTCTCTCTCTCTCTCTCTCTCTCTCTCTCTCATGCGCATGCGCACACGCACGCGATGCATGCATGCACATCCACACATACACATGTAATCCATGCATGCTATGAGAGTTCGACTCAGGCGAAGGGTACATTAACAAATTGCATAGTAAAGACTAGCTAAATCAATAGATTACACCTCCTTATATTTTATTATTTACTAACATAAGACTGCAATCTAATCAGGTAGAGATTTATTCACAGTATAAGATGTGCATTATAAAATAAGACTTTAAGATGCATCTTTTTGGTGTGACCTTCACCTGAACAGATATCACATTATTACTACTTTTATTCGAATGGCTTCCATTTTTTTCCCCCTACACTTTCTCAATTGTTGCATGCACATAAAATGCATGGATGCATGCATTATTATTTTACCAAGCAAGTAAAAGAAGGTAAATTGCTTATAATACGTTATTCATCTGTGCATTGAACACTGTTAAACTTGAAGAGTTTACCTCTGCGGATTAATTTAGTACTCTTTGTTATCGCACATAACATATAATAACTGATTTGAGCTATCTACATGAAGAATGTTCAAGATCTAGAGGTGAAAAGGACATTAGTCCTTGTCCTAACTTGGCTTTCCAGCTAACCATGAAGCTTCGGACAAAGACATATAACCTTTACAATTATTAGTATCTTCTATTTTGATGTTAGGCCACAGCATGACAATGTCAAGCATTTCACTTCCATCTTTTTAGTCCTTCATGCACCACTCTATACATGTTTTGAGTTCAACTTAAGCATGATCTTATTTTCTAGGTGGTCTCAAATTGCGGCGCGCTTGCCAGGGCGCACTGATAATGAGATAAAGAACTTCTGGAATTCGACCATCAAAAAGAGGCTGAAGAACTCCTCGCCGTCGTCTTCAAACCAAAGTGGATCTTCCGAATCTAAAATATTGGTTGAGGGATTAGTCGGCATAAACAAGCACAAAAGCATAAGCATGCGCATGGACTCGCTGTCATCTTCCTCCTCATCCTCAATGAAAAGCTTTCCTGTGAGCACCTATGACCTCTTGCCATTTCCGGGTGAGGGTAGCGGCATGACCGCAATAAGCGATTACTACTTCCAAGAACCAAAAGGTCTAATCCAAGTAGTTGAATTACAGGAAAATTACTATGGTGATCATGGATTGTCCTTTGAGAAAAGTCTCATGGGAGGAGGAGGAGGAGGAGGATGTGAGCTTTTTGTCCCCCCTCTAATGAGTGAAAGTGTTGAAGAGAACCCAACTAACAACAACTGCAGAGACACAACAGTAATCACCATTGGTGATGAGTGCTTGGATAGGAATACTAGTGATATTACTAAGATAAATGGTGACAATAATAGTAATAATATTGTTGGGAGTGGGATGTATTGGGAGGGTGAGAACATCAGGGTGGGAGAGTGGGACTTGGAGAACTTGATGAAGGATGTCTCTCCTTTCCCTTTCCTTGATTTCCAAGTTGAATGATTGGCCACTCCAAATTAAAATGCATATATTTTAGCACTAGACCATCATGATTTTTTCCCTCCACCTTACCTTACCTTTGCTCAACCCACCCCTTCCCTTCTTCTCCCATTTCTCTTTTTCTAAGTTGAAACTATCCAAGAGCCCTTTGGTCATAGGTTTGTTAGGACTTTTATGTTCAGTTTTTGAACTCACAAATTTGCTAATTTCTCCGTGTAAATCTTTATACATCCTCCAATAAAGTCTCGTAATGTTCTTAAGCTTTTGCATTTGGTTTCTTTCCTTGTACATGAAACCATTCTGATATATCCTGATGTACTAAAGGATTTCAGGGTGTTTTTCTACACTTCTATTCTTATATATTTTCAGCAGCAGTACAATTTTATCCATTTTTTAATAGAAAGAAAAAAAAAATTTGACTTATGCCACAAGCGCAAAATTAAGCAGTTATGCAATTAGTTTTGAATTTCAATAGAGGAGATTTACTGATTATAATACTTCAGGCTCTATTTTATCGAATAGTACCGAACATTTGTGCAGGACAAAATGTATAGAAGAAAATTATTATGAAAAATAGTAGGAAAATTAGAGTTGGACGTTCTTCAGCCGACACTAGTAGTCGTGCTTTTCAATCTCCACCATTAACTCCCACTTATATATGCTCAAAATATATATATGTGGGAGTTTTTTTGTTTTTTTTTTGTTTTTTTTTTTGAGAGAGATAGGTAGCACGCTACCCGTTTCGTTTATTTTATTTAGAAATTTAGAAATAAACTTAGCTACAAATGTGAATCAACTAAGATTTGAACTTGGGACCTCGGGTACCAACCACCAAGCCCTTTGCCACTTGCTCTAGAGACGGTCGATTATATAAGTGGGAGTTAATGGTTGAGATTGAAAGAATTGATCTAATGAAGAACATCTAACCTCTTCTTTCAATAACTTACAGTGAGAAGATCCTAATAGAAGTTTTCTTTAATTCTTCCACTAAGCAGGCCTTTTGTGTTGAATTTATTGTTATGCAAAATTCTCATAAGCATGAAAATGATATTCATGAACAATGAAAGGTGAGAAAGAGCGAGGTCGCATTCGAAGTCGTTAGGCGATGTAACATGAGATGCACAAAAAGAGGGAGAAAACAAATGTAGGAGTGGAAATCCACTCAATTTTTTTAGTTACTGCTTATATAGTGATCTCTCTCTCTCTGCCCACTAATGGATCCATTAATTAAGGTGTATATAAAGATAACTAAACTCGTTTGGTCATAATTTTTCTCAAAAAAGGAAATATCCACTAGTGTAAAGAGTTGGTTCCTTCAACCTGGGGCTAGACGCATGCAGCATTAAATTTCTCCCTTTAGGTTGTGACATCCTTTTCTCATCATTTTGGTTGTTATGACACATAAAGTGAGATCCCGAATTTGCAATAGTGTACCTTTTTCAATAATTAACACATGGAACATTTAGCAAACCTAATGAAATAATGATGAGATCTTGGTTGGATTGAACCCAAAAAAAAAATAAAAATAAATAAAAAGTGGGAGCACGCACTGAGACTTGCTCTTGATACTTCTTTGGTAAAATTGTATGTAATGACTAACTACATATGTAGGCACCCTCAACTATAGATAGAGTCCATTTAAAAATGGCCCCCTCAACTATATATAGAGTCCATTTAAAAATGGCCCCCTCAAGTTAACTTTTAATTCCTAGTAACACTTTCTAATTAACTTTTAAATATTTTTCTTAATTGAGTGATTTGAGTCATTTAAAAATTTTTATCAAATTTATCAATAATACTATTAAATTACAACTTTATTTTTTAAGCAAATAACATAGAAAAAACATTAACTACTAATAACTGATAAGGCCATTTAATTGATAATTAACTAACCTCTAATGGCCTAAAGATAAATTGATGAGAGGATGTTCACTTAATTTCCACACATTTTTACCAACTTTTTTTTTGGTTAAGGGGTTGTTTGGTTTTCGAGAAAAAAATTTTCAAAAATAGTTTTCTGTCTGCAAAAATATTTTCCGTATATTTTCTGTCTGAGAAAAATAAGTTTTTATGGAAAAACTATTATTTCGATATTTTATGGAATAATCTCCTTTTTTATATTTTGGAAATTTTTATCTGGAGAACAAAATCTATAAAAAAAATATTTTTTATGCAAATTATCTTTTTTTGAAAAATATATTTTCACGATTTTCCCAACAAACCAGACGTTGGTATGTAGGCGTAGTTGTCATGGTCCAGAAATGTTGGATTCAGCTGAGACCCAGATTATGGTATATTCAGCCCTTAACTGGGCCCAAAGACTTGAGGAAAAATTTGCATGCACCAGATGCACGATTATCTGTACGTGCACCGCTGCGTCATTGACCATTCATATCACCTCATACTTCAATCTCTACTGCTTGCCTGATGGATTACAACATTTTATCTTGCTAAAGATTGAATGGTTGAAGAACAAACGAAAAATTATAATTCAGCGCCGGGCTGTGTTCATACACCGAATGGAAGCGATAAGTTCTTTGAAGATGCAGATTCAAAAGCTTTTGGTCCAAGGCATGAGTGTGATTCTGATAATGACACTCAAACAACCAAATTTAGTATCTAGGTCATTTGGTGTGTAAGCGTTACAAAGTATGAAACTGCTAGATGAAATTAGTCTTACATAAGATAATTAATAAGAAAATAAAGAGTGTGTACGTATACTAAAAGACCCATGTTGAATATAAAATATATAAAAGTCGTGATAGTTTAAGCTTTTAGAGCATAACAATTATTTTACATAATTTAATAGAGTATCAAAACACGAGGTCTTGTCTACCCGACTCAATAGCGTTATTTGATTTTCTCTCATTAAATTAAGCGAATGTTCCGGTTTTATTAAAAAGTTTCGAGCTCAGACGTGAGCGGGAGTCCTGAGATCGAGTCTCGAGTCCCGTCAGACTCAATAATGTTATTTAATTTTCTCTCATTAAATTAAGCCAATGTCTTTGGTTTATTAAAAAAGTTCAAGCCCATATGTAAGAGAGAGTCCTTATTTCAAATCCCGCTGGCTCACTAGCGTTATTTTATTTCCTCTCATTAAATTAAGCCCATGTTTTGAGTTTATTAAAAGATTTCAGAGTCCAGACATGAGGAGTGTTTAATTTTCTCTCATTAAGTTAAGCCCAGTGTTTAATTTCCTCTCATTAAATTAAGCTCATGTCTTGGGTTTATTAAAATATTTCGAGCCTAGATATGAGAGAGTGTTGAATATAAAATATACAAACAGTTATTCAACGATAGCTTACTCATTTAGAGTATAACAATTATTTCATATAATTTAACAATACAACCTTAATAGGCCTCAATTGTTCTGCGTAATTTTGAGCATAAATAAGTTCGGGAGAGACTAGAAACTCACTAACATGGCTTTTGACCGTAGAAGGTCTATTTTAAGTTTCCACGAAAACAAGCATATTTGCATATTGTTTCAATTTTTGCCATGATGAAATAATTATTTTTCTAGTTCACAAACAACCCATACTTGCATATTGTTGAGTATATAATTACTTCATATTATTTAACATGATAGTAAATAGAAAGGTCTTGAATTTAAACCCCACTAAGCTCTTCAACTTAATTGACGTTGTTTTATTTAATCATTCCACATCTTAAACCTATAAAAATGTCTCAAACCTAGATATAAGAGAGAGTGTGAACATATATAATATTAAAAAATTTTCACTTTGAGCTTTTCAGGAACAAATAGTTATTTGACATAATTTAACAAGCTTCAAAATTAATTTGATCACATCCTATTTAATCATTCCATGTCTTGGACCCAATTAAATGTCTCGAATCTATATATGAGAAAAAATATAGGATATATAATATTAAAAAAATATTATTTTCTGATAATTTAAATTTTTAGAGAAAAAACTTAATTGTTTAACACTATTGAACACACACACATATCTATTATCTATTACTATTCATTATTTCTCCAAAATCTTACCACATGGCAGCATTCTCTTCAATGTTATTGGTTGTGGGCTCCACCGATTTCTTTTCCTTTACTTGAACTAAACCAAATTGTCAAGTATGAGTGCCATCCTGAACCGACTCAAGTCCTCCAAATAATTTCACTTTTCTTTACTTGAACCAAACATGATTTTCCTCTGTCTTTACTTAAACTAGACCGAGTCAAATTGGTTCATTGAGCTGAATCAGATCAATTGCTTTATACATTTTCATTTTTGAACCGCATTTTCCTTTTAATTATTTGAACCGAACCGATTATAGTTAAGTGGGGCCTCTACCCTAAACTGGCTTAAGTTTTTTTTTTTTTTGCCTGAGCCAAACCGGTGCCCTCTTTTTTTGCTTGAACTGGTCTGCTTTATTTGACTGCACTAGATCAATTGATTCATAGTTTCCATCTTTCAAGCGGTTTTTTGTTGAGTGAGAGCTCCACGATGAATAATTATATTAATTTGCATAAGCACCGCACTCTAAACCGAACTCATTCATTTTTTTTTCTAAATTATTCTATTATCTTAATAGTTTGCGGAATAAAATTATTAAGTTTCAACTAACGATAATATTTTACTTCGGACGTGAACCGCAAACACTTTATAATTATATATTATCAATATATAATTTTTGTCAAATATTATTCTATATGTGCTTTTTTATATTGAATTTTTGCTTGAATACTAATTCTGAAATTTATTTAGCAGTGAAAAAAAATATTTTTAAGTAATGATAATTTATTAATATTGTATTATTTAACTAAACATATACTTTCTAATATTAATTATAAATTAAATATAATATTAACTATCCGTCGCATTGCGCGGGTACCTTAACTAGTATATACAAGAAAGGTGAACAACACTTAGAACTAAAAAAACATTCAACGAAAGATGCTCAAAGATCTCACGCGCTCACTTCTGGTTGAGGAAATGAGTTTAAACTTTTAGAGAAAAATGATTTCTTACCACGCTCGCACGCGCGTGCACACATACATATAGAGAGAGAGAAAGAGCTAGGTTGATATACTATCTGTAGCACGAAGGCCTCCATACTATCAAATTGTTTCTAATGATGCGGCTTTCAAATCGACGATTGGCTCCGTTAGACTTAATCTACACTATTGAAAGTATTTGAAAACTAAATTTCATAATTTTTCGATATCATTTATTTATCAATTATTAAAAAAACAGCAATCCTTGTACTCCTAAATTCGTAGCCATCTATTAATTTTGATAGATAGTTAGGATTAATATCTTATTTTTCTCTCAATTTATTTTCTCTTTGAATTTATCTCTATTTTTTGTTCTCTCTCTTATCCTAACCATCCATAAAAATTGATGAATAATTATAAACTCAGAAGCACAAGAATTACTATACGCCTAATAGCACAATAGCCCTTATCTATATATATACAAAAAAAGGTGAATAGCTCTTAAAACTTAAAAACATACAGCAAAAGATCAGAACTGCTTGCTGAAGTTATAGATGTGCTCAGTGATCTCACCTGCCCCCTCCTGGTTGAGGAAATGACCCACCCCCTTCATAATCACAACATCCTGCAGACCCGGCACGAACATTCGCAAAGCGCAGAAATTTAGATAGAGATGCATGCCCGGGAAATGGTACGTCAGATCTTCGTCGCCGATGATGAACTTGGTCGGCACATTTATTTCTGCTCCTGACCACGGCGCGGCGAATTCCCAGCTTGTACAGTTGCGAAATTACGAAAAAATAGTTTCAAGAAATAGTTCCAAATTTTAATTTCAGCCTTCTGATTTCAATTCAGGTCCCAAAATTCAACTTGGGTTTCAATTTCATCATCAGAGTTTCAATTTTAAATCTTAGCAAAGTAAAGTGTACTGATGTTGACATGACACTTTTTAGAATGTAGACTGAAAAAAGACTTAACTCTAACACACAATAAACAAACATTAGAGACTAAGTTGTTACAATTAAAACGGCGAGGGTACGTCAAAGTTCGAGACCGAGCTTTAAATTAAACCCAAAGGAAATTTTCGTAATTGGTTTTCGGTTTCAAGAATCAAATACAGCAGGGGCTGAAAGCTGCTACTCCACACTCCGCAAATCCAGCAACAGCAGGAATCCAACAGCAGACTGCCCATAAGAAGGTCAATATCTCTACCAACTTCATTAGTAGGCAGACGCAACATAAAATCATTGTCAGTTCCTTTCTAGATAATCTTTCTGCTTAAAACCTTCCGAATTAAACGACACGACACTAACAAGCGATAGCAGGGAATCTTCGTCGATTTACTAAAGCCAGATAATGCAGGACTTACGAGTCTAAACAACGGTAGTAATTGAGAGGTCCAGTGAAACCGGTCTTCTCGAAAGTGCTCGCATAATAGTCAATATCCTCTTCAGAGAGCCAAAAGGACAATGTTATCTTCTCATTCCGCGAGCCCCACCCTTCTGAGGCTCAGGCTTGTGGTAAGTGAAAACTTTTTTCTGGAAAGTCCTCGTTCCAAGACGAGCGATTTCTGCATCTGCCACGTACCCCAGGTTCCTGCGACGGTGTTTGAAGCATTTCGTAGCTCGTAAACGTATCGCAGTCATGTTCAGACTAAGGCTGTATACTAACCTGGAATCAACGAATATAGTAGTAATCTCCATACATTGCTCTTAAAAACTCCACGGGCTTCGAGCAGAGGTTGCGAGGTATAAACGGGACGCTTAAGTTCACCAGAGCCTTCGCCTTGTCAGGTCTGAACATGCAGAGAAACCATGCTATTATGGCTCCCCTGTCATGTCCCACCACAAACACCTAATGTATCATGAATACCAACGAGCGAAATGTCGATCAACGGCGTTATATGCGTTGATTTTGTTCAGAATTAAGACAGGAAATTGTTGAAAGACATGTTCAACAATGATGCAAACAAATTGAGTCTGTTTGGAGTTTTGAGTTCGACAAATCAGGAATGATGAACTATTCATGCGGTGAGTTTCAGATATAAATTTACGGAACTTGCGTAAAATTTGGCAACAATTATTGTGATTTTCCGTTCCATGGATTCTCACAAAGGAAAGATATCAAGGGAACTGGTGGATTCAGGTTCAGGTTCAGGTTCCATCATCATCAGTCATAGGGTCTCTATAGTTGAGCATGGTGTCCCGGACTTAGCGTTTTCGTTCACAAAGCCCGTGCGGCGCCCACCTTTCTTCGCAGAGATGGGCAAGCCTTTGTCCCTGTTGCTAGTCCGGACTTTCGCGTCCTACGACTAAATATGCAAAGCGAAAAACTAAGAGGGAGTGTATTTGTATGCTGTAATCTCTTTTTGTAAATAGTATAGTAATGGACTCCTCAAGGGTTTATTGTGTGAAAACACTAGTGTCATGTCTCGCGCCTACGTTTAGATTCGATTGTATAAGATAGGAGATCGGTCGTGGGGGAGAGGAAGGGTTTAGTGACTTAGAGACATTTGAGGTCGATCGTGGGGGAGAGGAAGGGTTTAACGATTTAGAGAATTTTGAGATCACAACAGTTAGAGGGTGGGTCCTGCGGAATACAACCGAAACTTTTGAATCCCAATCCCATTCAATCCCAATCCCAACTTGGGATGGATTTGATATGTGACCTGTCCAAGCAACCTCTCATGATTTCTGATGCCTCAGAGACACTGAGCTTTTAATATATGGTTTTCTGTTAGTTTTCTATTAAATTAATTTTTTAGATAATATAATATCAGAGTCAATTCTAAATTTTTTTTTTTATAAGGTCGTGGGTGCAATTCCCAACCTTTCATAGCTAGCGAAAGATATTCGTATAATTTTCATTTCCTAACTGTCTCATCTATTAATTTTATGTTCCTTTCATATCTATTATAAACACATGAGAATACTAATATGTATATCTGGACTCTATCCTACCCCAACGGTTCAGATTTCTTCTTGATGGAATAAAAAAGACCCGACCTATCCCTTAAACTAACAATTTTTTTTTTTTTTTGAGAGATAGGTAGCACACTACCCGCTTCGTTTATTTCATATAGAAATAAACTTAGATAAAAATGTGAATCAACTAGGAATCAAACTTGGGTCTCAGATACCAACTACCAAGCCCTTTGCCATTTGCTCTAGGGACGGTCGGTTAAAACTAACAATTATTAAAGTAGTATAGATACAAATATATAATATATATGATAATATTTAATAGGTCCTTTAAGGTTTTAAAAATATCTTATTTACCACTGAATAACGAAAACACCAATGTTGATTTCAAAAAAAAGTCCTTCAAATATTCCAATTCCCTCTAGGATTGCCTAATAGAATTGAATTTTAGAAAAATACTTTAGGTACTGAGGAGTAAATTTGAAAATTTTTCAATAGTAGTTACGGGCATGTAACCAAGAGAGCCTCCATATATATATATATATATATTGAGAAGGATTGCAAATTATCTGTTTCATTCATTAAGCATTATGAATCCTTCAAAATTATATTAAGTAAAAGCATATAAAATTTACCCGAATCATTTCAAATTAATTATCCAACCTTTCAAAATTTAAATTTTATTATCTAACTTTGCAATTTATTTGATTTGAGTCAATCAACAGTTCTTTGACTATAAATTTTGCGTATGCTGTTTATCTTTACAGGTATAATTAGTATACTTCATATAATTTTTACAATTATAAATTTATTAAAATAAATAATAAGCTTAAATTTTAAAGATAAAATACTATTGACTGAATAAAATCAAATAAATTATAAAATTAAATTATAAAATTAAAATTTTAAAAGATTAGGTTGCCTGCATTTTGCACCTTAGTTTAAAAAAGAAATAATGCTATGCTTCCTTACAAATTCATGAATGACAACTATAGTAATCAAAGGAAATTAATAAATATGCGCCGCATTTGTTTGGCACATTTCAGAATCTGGAATTTTCTTAAAAAGCCTATAATAAATGAATGGTGAGGAGCATAATCAAATATCATAATTGAGTAACATATTCAATATTTAAATTATTTTTTAAAATAAAATAAAGGTAATTTATTCCTCAAAATTTCAGAAATATTTTATTTATCCTTATTTTTTTTCTTTCCAATATACCTCTTACATGTTCTTTCATTATTTCAAAATACTGCTACAGTTACCACCTGTTAAGTTAACTTGGGTTAAACGTGAGTTAAATATCTAATAGAGTTAAAAAATTAAAATATCTATTTTGCCCTTAACTTAGGAGTAAACTAGATTTTCACCCGTGCGATGCACGGCTAATATAATAATATAGAATAATAAAAATTATTATGTGATGATAACAAAAAGATTTTCTAATTAATTTTATATTTTTTAACAAATAAAAAAATATACTATCAATCTTAATTATAGTACATATTAAAGTACACAAGCTAGAGAAAAAAAATTTTTGACCAAAGTAAATATTCAACTAAAATGCAAAATTCAATCCTGCTCTATTATCTATGAATTGGTATGCAAAATAATTTACATTTACATATTGATGTGCGAAATAAAATGATAACTAAAATTGATATGAAAAATTACAAATGACATTAATATTTAAGCATATAATGAGATCAACTAAACTTTCATATTTGACACAAATTAGAGTAAGCACACATATATTATGTTCCTACTGTCGCTTTTAAGATTCAAAAATATATAGATGTTGGTTTTCAAGAAAATATAAAGAAAAAAAATTTTGTTGCATGAAGATGAAAAGTTACATGAGTGACAGAAGGGAAAAAAATTACGAAATGAAAATTACAGAAGTGACAGTAGGGAAATAATATGTTCTATTTTAAAGCATCAATATTTAAGAGCGAAGAAAATTACAGGAGTGATGTGAGTTTTAAATTTTTTTCTCTTTCCAAAAATGCCTCTATCCTTTTTTACTAATATTTTTATGTCCAGAAATTTTCAACCAATCATTTTAAATAATTAACTAAGTAATAATTTATTCCCAAATAAAGATAAATATTTTTCTTCTCACGCGTAATATCCGCACCGCCAATTCTTTCGCAACATAATATCCATAAATTTCTCAAATATCTCAACATAATTATAGGTGACTTTGAAATAAAATTTCCTTCATTATATGTGATTTTTAATAATATAGTAAAAGATATTAATTTTTTATAAAAACGTGAGTTTTGAATTTTTTCTCTTTCCAAAAATGTCTCTATCCTTTTTTACTAATATTTTTATGTCCAGAAATTTTCAACAAATCATTTCAAATAATTAACTAAGTAGTAATTTATTTTCAAATAAAGATAAATATTTTTCTTCTCACGCATAATATCTGCACCGGTCAATTTTTTTGCCACATAATATCCGTAAATTTTTTAAATATCTCAACATAATTATAGATGACTTTGAAATAATTTCTCCTTCATTAAAGGTGATTTTTAATAATATAGTAAAAGATATTAATTTTTTGCCATTAGATCTTATCTAATGATTGAAAATAAAAATATCTGTTAATTTTTGTGACAATATTACCCTCGCATTTATATCCTATTTTCTATCTTTCTATCTTTTCTAAAATAAAATATCTATATTTGAACTTGACACGTAGATTATTTTTCCTAAAGCAGTAATATCCGCACCCGCCAATTCTTTCGCGTAAATTTCTCAAATATCTCAACATAATTATAGATGACTTTGAAATAAAATCACCTTCATTCATTATAGGTTATTTTTAATAATATTGTAAAAGATACTATTTCCTTAAAAAATTTAAATTTATTTTTTCTAAAATAGTCATATTCCCTAAAGTAGTAATATCCGCACAACATAATTATAGGTGACTTTGAAATATTCTCTAAAATAAAAAATCTATAAAAAAAAAATATATAAACATTCAAAAGATCAAAAGATATATCTATAATTATAAACACATACTTGTCGTCCTCAAGTAGTATCGTAATTTTTTTTGTTTCTTTACCGTCCTTGCAGTTTTCTTCCATTCTACTAATTCCAAAAAGCTTCCCAATGATATCTAAGATAATATAATAATAAAATGTAATTATAAACACATACTTGTCGTCCTCAAGTAGTATCGTAATCTTTTTTGTTTCTTTACCGTCTTTGCAGTTTTCTTCCATTCTACTAATTCCAAAAAGCTTCCCAATGACATCTGAGATAATATAATAATAAAATGTAAGAATCAATATAATAGATACACATATTAAAAATTAAATTTTAAAAATTAAATATTTGATGCATGTAATAACTCTTACCTACTAAATATTTGTCATCAGCGACATTACCAAGTATTTCATCAAAAGGAGTAAATATAAATCCATATTTTGACGTTGATTAAATAATTAATTAAACTAATAATTTCAAATAATTCGTAACCAAATATCCATATTTGAGTTTGACACGTGGCAAGCATATAGAAAGCCACGTGTCAGCTTCTCACACAGGATATGGCAAGCATACACGTGTCAGCTTCTCACATAGGATTCATTAAGGGTTCTACTTTTATATATAGTAATAGATAAGAAATGTTGGTGATGGTAGAAAGGTATATTTGAAAAGACAAAAAATTAAAATATTTTTTGTACTCCTAACTTAAGGGCAAATAAGAAAAATAGGTGATGATGGAAGGATATATTTGAAAGGGTAAAATAGTAATTTTATATAGATAATGGCTATTGCTAACCGGTTATTAACGAAATTTAACTTTAGAAATATATTTGAAATAGTTGGAACATAAAGAGGATATTTTTAATATTAGCCTTCTACGAGGGATAAATCAGAAATTCGAAAACTTTTCAGGAGTATATAAACAATTGTCCCTAAAATAAATTATCTTATAGGTTAAATAGGCTTTCTATAAAGTAATAGAAAGTAGGATATCTTAGGGTAATTTTGAAACAAACTATATTTTATTGTCAGGATTTCTGAATTTTATAAAATAAACAAAATACAGTAATTTTATATACACTATATTAAATTAAACGCAACAATGCAACATCAATAGTAATCTGATTTAAAAATCTCAAATATATGGTCATATCAAAATAACTTGTAATACTATATAATGTGAACCAAACGCGCCCAAAAAGAAAATGTTCAAATGAGAAGATCATTAAAGTACATAGTATAATGTTCAAATGAGAAGATCTTATGTGATTATATAAGAAAATAACTTTGAACGCTGAGTACGATATATTATGCAGAGTTTTTTTTTAGATGTAGATAGCATGCTACCCGCTTCGTTTATTTTATTTAAAAATAAATTTTGCTGACAATGTGAATCAATTCATATTCAAACTTGAAACTTCAAGTACCAATCATCAAATCATTTGCCACTTATGTTAGGAACAGTCAATATTATACTAGAAATTAAATCACGCTTTTTACCTACTAAAAACCTAAAGTTATGGTTAATAAAGAAAAATATTAATTTGAAAGGCTAAATAATTTTATTTGTGGATAACGGAATGTTCTGGAACAAACAGAAATACGAAAGAAAGACGAAAATTGTTTTTGATTTTGTATTGTTCTTACTCCCTAAAATGTTGTAGTCTTCCGGAGATTTGGATAGGATTGACTACAGAATTAGTGACTGGTCGACACATCTGGAGATTGTCGGACTGAGTCTGTAGTGTTCTTGACCTTTGGATAGGATTGGCTTCAGTATTGGTGACTGGTCGACATCTTTGGAGAGTGTCGGACTGAGTCGGAGTCAATTCTGCACGTATTGGATGCAGAATTGGACTCGGCGCACTCAAATAGGCAAAACTGGAGTTGTGCCAGATTCGGGCGCCCAAAACATTTTTAGGGTCGCCCAGAACTGAGTGTTAAATTTAACTGAAACTGGAAGCCAATTCGGATCCCACGTTCCGGGCGCCCAGATATGGGTCCGGAAATTCGACATCGTGAATATCGCTTGCTTCAACGCGTGGCAGGGCGGTAGGTGAGTTCCGCCGGAGCCTTTTACGGGCGCAGCACACCGCGAGCGGAGAGTCCGAGGAGCCCGGTTTGTGCAGTCGGGATGTTCTCGTCGCCCAGAACATGGTTCTGGGCGTCCAGAAACGCCCGTTTCTGCAGGGACACTAGATAGGAGCTTGAGTTCCTGAGGCTTTTTGGATCACTCTAACTCACTATAAATAGATGGAATGCGCCCCTTTGCTGTTCTTTTCCTCCCTTCTTCACAGAGAAGTCCCTTTTAGCATCTCTACCCTCGGATTTGCCTCAATTTGCATCAAACTTCCATTGATCCAGCTTGATGGAGTGCTGATTCTGCAGTTCTTCAGCGACGACCTCCAGTGTTTTGGCTCGTGCGCGACGTAGGAAGGTCGGATTTTGACGAAACTTGGTTTGCTGGATTCTAGACTTCCAGAGGAATCCACGAAATCCTGAATTACAGATTTTGGTTAAGGTTAACTTGGTCGAACTGAGGCTTTTCTAGACTGCTGTTGACTTTGAGCTGAAAATGGGATTTTTGAGCTTTTCTTGATGCTATCTTTGTTGGCAGTGGGATTTTGGACCTGAGATTGATCACCCATCAGTAATGGCTGGATTTGGATCTGTCCTCACCCGATTTGGAGATCATTAGGTGAGTTTTAACATTGAAATTGAGATAATTAAGCTTAAGTGCTGAAAGTTTTGGTAAATTGATGGTTTTTATTGGATTTTTGGGTGAATTGTAAATCCAGATCTTGAGGGGCTTTGTTGCTGGTTTGGAGGTGTTTCCAGCAGTGTTGCTTGTGATCCGAGACCATCTTGCTGCCAGGAATTGCACTAGAGGTGGGTGTATCATCGGTTTCGCTCCTAAGTGCATGTTTAGTCGACGTGTATAGTTCGATTTTTGTATATCATGCTTTAATGCATCGATTAACATCTTGAATATAATATGAATGTAGAAACATGCTGAAATGAAGGTTTATATTATACAAGTTGGACTTGAAATTTGACTTAGGAGAAAACCTGCGTTTTGACCCGTCATATGCTTAAACTATCAGATTTAGCTCTAAGAGCCGTGGTTCGATTGTATCGTTGCAGTATCAGTGCGATAGATACCTGGGGTAGTTTAGAAGGCATTTACGCTCGTGCTCGGGTGCCGAGCTTATTTTTCAGCAGAGTTTAGGCTGTTTCGGGTCGTTGGGTGCCGTTCGGGTTAGCGGTGGACCCAGATTCTTGTTTTGGTCACAGATTGTGCCGAGGGCACGTGGGTTTGGTTTGTAGACCTGTTTTGACCCTGTTCACTTGACTTTGGCTAGTCGGAGCCTGTTTGAGCTCGACAGAGATACGCTGCATACTCAGTTGGGTAGCGCCCACGAGTGCCACTCCGGAGTCAGGCTATGTGTTTTCGCGTTCGTGTCGCTCATGCCAGTTGGAGTTGCTCTCCACGGACCAGTTAGTATGGATAGAGCCCGATAGTCGCAACCGGGCAGGGACGGGTGTATTCACAGTTCCGGGGACGGGTATGCTTACAGTCCCGATTTGATTGGGTCAGATTGGACATTTTCTACAGTTGGTTAGTGTAGAGCATGATAGAGTAATGTTTGATAGCGGTCGACTTTATTCCTGCATTTACTACTATTTTTGCTCCCTTCTGTAGACTTAGTGGGTGGACCGATGTTGTTTTGGGCGGTACCCACTGAGGACTACTTGTTTTTACAGTAGTTCTCACGTCCTGTTGTTACATCATCTTTTTGCAGAGCCATCGTCTTCGGCTGCTGCTATTGCTGATCAGGATCAAGGCAAGGGCGTCGCAAGTTAGAGCCCTACCCGACGAGCCGAGCTAGAGGTGCCCTTTTGCAGGTAGTTGTTTTGTTGGAGTTCATGTACTTACCTATCTTTAACTCGCCAGTGCGGGTAGTTTTGTATTTTGGATTCTGGTATATGTATATGGAACTCGGTTTGGTTTTCTTCTGTTTCTCCTAGCAGCTCTATACTACTGTTTGTAGTATTGTATGATTTACAGGTATAGCTATCGCTTCGTATACAGAAAAAATTTCTTTATATACGGCGGATCTGTCGGCGCGCCCGGGGAACGAGGAATCCGGGGCGTGACAGAGTCGGAATCATTTCTGAACGAAATGGATGCAGAAATGTACTCGGCGAACTCCAATAAGCAAAACTAGAGTTTTGCAAGATTCAGGCGCCCAGAACTGGATTTGGGTCGCCCAGAACTTGAGTGCTGGTCTGAGCAGAACTGGAAGCCAATTCGGATCCTATGTTTCGGACGCCCAGAAATGGGTCCGAAAATTCACTTTGGGAATATCGCCCGTGTTGACACGTGTATGTGGTAGGTGAGTTCCGCCGGACCAAGTTAGGGGCACAGCAGACCGCAGGCGGAGGAACCAAAGTGGAGTAAGTGTGTAGCCTGAATGTTTCGGACGCCCAGAACCTGGTTTCGGGAGCCCGAAACTGCCCGTTTCTGCAGGGACAACAGATTTGTGTTCTTTGTCCCTGAGACTTATCTGACCATTTCTCATCCCTATAAATAGCTAGAGTTTATCCCCAGTGAACTCTTTTCATCCCCTTTTCACAGTGAACTCTTTTCATCCCCTCTTCACAGTGAAGGCTTAGATTGCAATCTAATCCCTCAAATTACTTCAATTTTTCCAAATTGCACACTTTCCACCTTGAAGACTGCAATTCCAGCAGAATTCTAGCAACGACCTTCGACGTTTTGGCTCGTGTGCGACATAGGAGGCTCCGTTTGCCACGAAACTTGGTTTGTTGGATTCTGGACTTCAAGAGAAATTCATGGAGACCATTTTGACAGAATTTGATCAAGGTTAGCTTGGTCAATTTTGAGTTTTACTCTACTGTTGGTGGTTTTGAGCTGAATTATGTTGTTTTGGTGTTCTTGATGCAATCTTTGAAGGAAGCTGGGTTTTTGGATCAGAGGGTGATTCTCCATCATAGTCCACTGGATTTGGGACCTTCCTCACCTGATTTGAAGATTGTTAAGTGAGTTTTGACATTGGAATTGGAGATTTTAGCTTAAGTGCTGAAATTTGAGGGTTATAATGCAATTGTTGATATTTTGGTGTTTAGATCCTTGAAGTTGTTTGTTTCTCGTTGTAGGTAATTTCGGCTGAGGCTCCCAGCAACTTCGTGACCTCTTCGTCGCAGTGGATTTAGCGCTAGAGGTGGATTAATGATGCTTACCGAAATTTTCGGATTCCCTCCTAAGTTTAGTTATTGTTGGCATGTATGTTGGTCATCGTATATCATGTTAATTAGCTCAAATTAATGGATTTGCATACTATTTGAAATCTGAATTTGGAGCTTAAAATGTTAGTTAAATACATATGTTGGACTTGGAATTGATTTAGGAGAAAACTGGCGATTCTACACTGTCATATGTTAAACTACCAGATTTAGCTCTAGGGGCCGTAGTTTGGTTGTATCACCGCAGTTTGTGGGCGGTGGATACCCAGATTAGTGTAGAATGTATTTATACTCGTACTGGGATGCCGAGCTCGAGTAATCTATAACTATAGGCTCTACACTGCCATGTCTGAAAACTATTAAATAGCTTCTGAAGCTGTTGCGCTTCGTATCCACGCTGTTAGTGCACATTTGATACTCAGATAGCTTTCGAACCTGTTGCGTTTCGTATCCACGTTGTTAGTGCGCATTTGATACGCGGATAGATTAGGAGCTGTAGTTTATTTGTATCGCCGCAGTTTGTTGGCAGTCAATACCGAGAATAGTGTAGAATACAGTTACGCTCGTGCTGGGATGCTGAGCTTACTTTTACAGCAGTGTTTAGACTGTTTCGGACTGTCGGGTGCCGTTAAGGTTGACGTAGACCCAGATTGCTGTTTTTACATCAGATTGTACCGAGAGCACGTGAGTTTGGGTGTTAGACCCTATTTACTTGATTATAGCCTGTGAGAGCCTGATTGAGCTCGACAGAGATACGCTTGCATATTCGGTTGGGTAGCGCCTACGAGTGCCATTCCGGAGTCGTGCTTTGTGCATTTACGTTGGTGTCGTTGTGTCCTGGTTGGACTTGCTCTCCACGGAGGGCCTAGCGTGGAGGTAGCTGTATAGTTTCGACAGACGGGACATGTGTATTCACAGTCCATGGGACAGGTGTATTCACAGTCCCTAGTGAGATTAGGTAAGAGACTGCTTTATTCTACAGATAGTTAGTGTTGGATCATGATAGTATAGTGGTATATAGCTGTAAATTGTTTCTAGTTCCTTTACTATCATTGAGCATACATCTATAGACTTAGTGAGTGAGCCGTAGAGGTCGGTAGCGGTATCCACTGAGAACTATTTCTTTTTGCAATAGTTCTCACGCCTAGTTGTGGATCTTTTGTAGAGCCTTCTTTTTCGCCTGCTGCTGTCGTGGACACTGATCGTGGAAAGGGAGTCGCGAGTTAGATCCCTTCCCATTGCTGCTGAGTTAGAGACATACCCGCTACAGCTAGTTGTAGTTTTTTATTATTATACATACTGATTGTTGTATCTCGCTAGAGCGAGTGGTTTTGTGTACCAGGATACTATGTATGTATAGTGAATCTCTGTTATTATATATGTTTTTCTTTTTAGCAGCTCTATACTACTGGTTGTAGTGTTGTATGATTACAGATACAGCTATCGCTTCGTATACAGAAAAAATATCTATATATACGGCGGGTCTGTTAGCATGCTCGGTAAAACGAATAATCCGGGGTGTGACAAATCTGGCACGAAAGACGAGATGAAATCATAGGTGAGAACGGATTAATTAACGTGTGGCCTAGAGAAGGAACGGATAAATTACTTTTCGGTTAATTTCATAGATACCCTCTTACCCACCCCTAATTACATGAATACGCTCCAACAAAAACTATTAATATCAAAAATGTCCTTCAAATTCAGTTAAATTATCGAGTCCGACTGAAATACTATCGATAGTACCAAGCGTTTAGTGCTATCAAGTTTTCCGCAGTTAGATTTAACCCTTTAACTATTTTTACCCATTAGATTATACTATTAAATCAATAACTCACTCAACCCTAGACGGCCAATCATTCTAACCGTATATTTTGTTCATCCAAAGGCTAAAAACCTGATAGCACGAAGAGCTTGATACTATTGATAGGATTCTGATTTTACTTTTAAATTATCAAAACTATCCATACTATTTATATTTCAAAAAAAAGTATGGCTAAAATACCTATTTCACCCCTCATTTTTATAACTATTATAGTACATATTTTATTACCAAGATAATATGTTTTTAGAGCAAGTGATAAAGGACTTGATGGTTGGTACTCGAGACTCAAGTTCGAATCCTAGTTGTTTCAAATTTTTACCTAAGTTTATTTTTAAATGAAATAAACGAAGCGGGTAGCTACCTATCTCTCAAAAAAAAATAATATGTTTTTATTATAAAAATTTTTTTACTTTAATTTAATTAATTTAAATCTCTTCATTTTAATGTNACGTCATTTCACTTTCCATTTAATCTGGTGGCGCCACGTACGTGGCAAGAAACCGCCACCTAAGTTCCCAGTTCCAAACAACTCTCCCACTAGGGATGCAAAGGATCCGGGTTGGTGGAGCTCCCGCCCCGATCCGCCCCGACGGGTAGTAAATAGGAGAAAATAAACGGATTCGGGACAGAAAACGAAATAAGTTTTAAGATCCGAGACGGATTCGGAGTAGAAAACGGAAGAAATTTTGACCCGTCCCGAATCCACCCCGACATAATCCGCCCCGAATCTGCCCCGAATATCATTTGTATTTTTAAAAAATATTCCTAAAAAATAATTTATTTATAAAAAAAGTTCAAAATGCAAATAAGTTATTACTCTCTAATGTATTTGAAATATTTGAATTTTGTTTTGAATTGTGATTGATATTTTTAATTTTTACCATTAGTATTATTAAATTATATATATAATATTATTAAAAATTATTAATTTATATTTTACAAAATATTAATAATTAGGTATATTTTTTTAAAATATAAATGATTTTCGGGCCGAATTCGGGGCGGATCATGACGGGGCGGATTCGGGACGGGTCAAAATTTCTTCCGTTTTCTACTCCGAATCCGTCTCGGATCTTAAAACTTATTTCGTTTTCTGTCCCGAATCCGTTTATTTTCTCCTATTTACTACCCGTCGGGGCGGATCGGGGCGGGAGCTCCACCAACCCGGATCCTTTGCATCCCTAGTGGGAGAGTTGTTTGGAACTGGGAACTTAGGTGGCGGTTTCTTGCCACGTACGTGGCGCCACCAGATTAAATGGAAAGTGAAATGACGTGTCATATTAAATGGAAAGAGAAATGACATGTTTAGACATAAAAAGGAAATTTGCGGCGGAAGCTTGTTCAAATTCACATCAGATTATAGTTTTTTTCTTTTTCTCCCTGTGACTCGGTAGATAAAAATATAAGAGGCAATTGCTTATATACCCCTGAAAAATTTTTAATTTGTTAATTTATCCCTCTTATAAGGCTAATATTAAAAATACATTTTTTACGTTCCAACATATTTCTAATATACCCCTAAAGTTAAAATCTGTTAATAAACTCTGTTATTTCTAATATCTATATGAATTAGGCTGGAATACTATCAATAGCACCAAGTTATTGGTGCTATTAGTTTTTTAACCCTTGAATTAAGAAATATACGGTTAGGATGATATGGGTCCCCCTAAGGTTGAGTGGGTGGTTGGTTGAATATATAATCTAACGGGTAAAATAATCAAAGAGTTAAATCTAACGGTGGAAAACTTGATAACACCAAGTCCTTGGTGCTATTGATAGTATCCCAGCCGAACTCTCTCTCTCTCTCTCTCTCTCTCTCTCTCTCTCTCTCTATATATATATATATATATATATATATATATATAGAAAGAGTTAAATCTACGATACTATTTATAGTACCGGAGCTCCGATACTATTGTTTTGTTTTGGATCATAGGGTGTTCAAATTAATAATTCACACCGTTAAATATGATTTAGGGTATATAAAGTTTTTAGGAATAAAATTTTAGTTTTTTTCGACATCGTTAACTAGTAAATAAATTATGTCAAAATGGATGGTGAAAATTAAATAATCTTTAAAATTTGAGTATAGGACTTTTAAATTCAAGATAAAAAATATTAACCTTATTCTAGATAATTTAAAGTATTTTCTATCAAAATTTGAAGAAATTTAGATTCTTCTATACCGTTAAACTCCAAACTCGTCATAGTAGCCATTAAAAATTGACAATTTTGAAATGATTTGATCATAAAGTAAACTATGTCGAAAAAATATAAAATTTTATTTTTAAAAACTTCAAATACTCTAGATCAATTTTAACGATGTGGATCGTTGATTTAAACACCCTAAGATCGAAAACGACACTATAGTACCGAAGCCCCGGTACTATAGATAGTGTAGGAGACTATATGTATAAATCATATATATATATATATATATATATATGTATATGTATATATATATATATATATATGTATATGTATATATATATATGTATATGTATATATATATATATATATATATTTATGTATATATATA
>NC_033621.1:3657544-3658868 GCF_001540865.1 Ananas comosus
GTATTTGGTGCTTATAAATTTTTTATCGTTAGATTTATACTTTTAATTATTTTTATCTGTTAGATTATACTATTAAACCAACCACCCACTAAATCCTAGAAGGCCCACATCATCCTAACCGCGCATCTCTTAATTCAAAGGCCAAAAATCTACAAGCACCACTAACTTTGTACTTTTAAAAGCATAGGAACTCAATTCTATATATATATATATATAGAGAACTAGGCTACTATGCTATTAATAGCACCAAGTCATTCGTGCTACTAAGTTTTTGGCTATTGGATTAAGAGATGTGCGGTTAGGATGATTTGGGCCCCTAGGGTTGAGTGGGTGGTTGGTTGCATAGTAAGACCTAACAGGTGAAAATGATCAAAAGGGTAGATCGAACGGTGGAAAACTTGGTAGCACCAAGTGCATACTATCAATAGCACGGGGCCTTCCGTGCTACTAAGTTGTTTTCGATGATGCGGCTTCCAAATCGACGATCGGCTCCGTTAGACTTGATCTACACTATTAAAAGTATTTGAATACTAAATTTCATAATTTTTCGACATCATTTGACTAGTGATCAAAAGATCTCAAAATTGACCATTTTAATGGCCGATGTGGCGTGTTTGTAATTAGTTTAACGATTTAAAACAATCCAAATCCGATGAAAATTTTACGAAAAATTCTTTTCACTATTTAGAGTAAGATCAGTATATCTGATCTTGAATTTAAATCTTTTATCATTATTTTTTATGAGATTTTTATTTTCAGCCGTTTAATTTTAGACTATTTGTTTGATAGGTAAATGATATCAAAAACTTATAAAATTTAGTTTACAAATACTTTTAATAGTGTAAATCAAGTCTAATGGAGCTGATCGTCAATTTGGAAGGTACATCATCGAAAACAACTTGGTAGCATGGAAGGCCCCGTGCTATCGATAGTATAGCAGCTGGACTCTATAGGGCGTGTTTGGTTCTCTAAATATTAATCCCGGAATCGGAATCAGAATGATCCATTCCGATTCTAGATGTTTGGTATGCCGTAATCTTATTCCGGTTCTGTTTCCATTCCGGAATGGGAATCGGCTAATCCGGGTAGAAACGAATTCGGCCTCGTACCCCGGATTGAAAATTGAATCTCGACTTAATTATCTTATTATTACGCGCCACTCAACTCTCCCCTTGCCGCTCCCCAAGCTTCATCCCGTAAATAATTCCCTACCCCTCCTCCCCCGCCAACTTTTCTCTCTACTCTCTCTCTCTCTCTTTTTTCTTTTATTCCCAAAAGTCACATAGACTTTGGACTTTCTCAAAAAAAAAAAAAAAAAAAAAAA